>NC_061798.1:883632-1169098 GCF_021462225.1 Girardinichthys multiradiatus
CGTTTTGTGTTCTAAAGACCAAAAACTCATTCTTTCAGGCTTGCGAAGCAGCTTTTTCAATATCGATGCAAACGGTGCTCGTTTTGTGTTCTACACACCAAAAACTCATTCTTTCAGGCTTGCGAAACAACTTTTTCAATATCGATGCAAACGGTGCTCGTTTTGTGTTCTACACACCAAAAACTCATTCTTTCAGGCTTGCGAAACAACTTTTTCAATATCGATGCAAACGGTGCTCGTTTTGTGTTTTACAGAGCAAAAACTCATTCTTTCAGGCTTGCGAAACAACTTTTTCAATATCGACGCAAACGGTGCTCGTTTTGTGTTCTACACACCAAAAACTCATTCTTTCAGGCTTGCGAAGCAGCTTTTTCAATATCGACGCAAACGGTGTTCGTTTTGGTTCGCGGGACCAAAAACTCATTCTTTCAGGCTTGCGAAGCAGCTTTTTCAATATCGATGCAAACGGTGCTCGTTTTGTGTTCTACAGACCAAAAACTCATTCTTTCAGGCTTGCGAAGCAGCTTTTTCAATATCGACGCAAGCGGTGCTCGTTTTGTGTTCGCGGGACCAAAAACTCATTCTTTCAGGCTTGCGAAACAACTTTTTCAATATCGATGCAAACGGTGCTCGTTTTGTGTTCTACACACCAAAAACTCATTCTTTCAGGCTTGCGAAGCAGCTTTTTCAATATCGATGCAAACTGTGCTCGTTTTGTGTTCTACACACCAAAAACTCATTCTTTCAGGCTTGCGAAACAACTTTTTCAATATCGATGCAAACGGTGCTCGTTTTGTGTTCTACACACCAAAAACTCAGTCTTTCAGGCTTGCGAAGCAGCTTTTTCGATATCGACGCAAACGGTGTTCGTTTTGGTTCGCGGGATCAAAAACTCATTCTTTCAGGCTTGCGAAGCAGCTTTTTCAATATCGATGCAAACGGTGCTCGTTTTGTGTTCTACAGACCAAAAACTCATTCTTTCAGGCTTGCGAAACAACTTTTTCAATATCGACGCAAACGGTGTTCGTTTTGTGTTCGTGGTACCAAAAACTCATTCTTTCAGGCTTGCGAAGCAGCTTTTTCAATATCGACGCAAACGGTGTTCGTTTTGTGTTCGCGGGACCAAAAACTCATTCTTTCAGGCTTGCGAAGCAGCTTTTTCAATATCGACGCAAACGGTGTTCGTTTTGGTTCGCGGGACCAAAAACTCATTCTTTCAGGCTTGCGAAGCAGCTTTTTCAATATTGATGCAAACGGTGCTCGTTTTGTGTTCTACACACCAAAAACTCATTCTTTCAGGCTTGCGAAACAACTTTTTCAATATCGACGCAAACGGTGTTCGTTTTGTGTTCGTGGTACCAAAAACTCATTCTTTCAGGCTTGCGAAGCAGCTTTTTCAATATCGATGCAAACGGTGCTCGTTTTGTGTTCTACAGACCAAAAACTCATTCTTTCAGGCTTGCGAAACAACTTTTTCAATATTGATGCAAACGGTGCTCGTTTTGTGTTCTAAAGACCAAAAACTCATTCTTTCAGGCTTGCGAAACAGCTTTTTCAATATCGACGCAACTGTTGCTCGTTTTGTGTTCGCGGGACCAAAAACTCATTCTTTCAGGCTTGCGAAACAGCTTTTTCAATATCGACACAAACGGTGCTCGTTTTGTTTTCTAAAGACCAAAATCTCACTCTTTCAGGCTTGCGAAACAGCTTTTTCAATATCGATGCAAACGGTGCTCGATTGTGTTCACGGCACCAAATATATAACCGTTATAGCTGCAGCACCTACTCCTGCCAAATCAAAAATTAAAAGACATTCCAAATCCCAAGATTTGGAGGCCTTCTAGCCCAAAGTGGGAAAGGCTCACAGTCACCATTCCTGCGCATGTTCACTCAGGGCATCGAGGCCTTAGCTACCTCACTCGCCATCCTACAACAATCGGCTGCGCCAAGGCCCTTTGTCAAAGCAAGTCTAGACCGCCAGACACTCACATCCAGAGTTATGAGCAATAGTCCAAGCCCAAATGAATGCAGGCCTCAGGCAGCTACCAGAAGGGCGCCAGCTGGAAGGACCACACTCACGGGGCATGCCAAAATGTACGAGATCCTTGCTCATCTGCGCTAGCCAAATATATAACCTTTATAGCTGGAGCACCTACTCATGCCAAATAAAAAAATTAAGACACTCCAAATCCCAAGACTTTGAGGCCTTCTAGCCCAAAGCGGGAAACGCTCACTGTAAACATTCTTGCGCACGTTCACTCAGGGCATCGAGGCCTTTCCATAGCTACCGCACTCGCCAACCTACGACAATCGGCTCAAAAGATGCCAACCCTAGCCCTGCCCATCAACAGGCTCCTCCGGCCTGCTGCCCGAAGGCCCTTTGTCAAAGCAAATCCAGACTGCCAGACACTCACATCCAGAGTTATGAGCCAAAGTCCAAGCCCTAATGAATGCAGGCCTGGGGCTGCTACCAGAAGGGCGCCAGCTGGAAGCAACACACTCAGGGGCTTGCCAAAATGTACGAGATCCGTGCTCATCTGCGCTAGCCAAATATATAACCTTTATAGCTGTAGCACCTACTCCTGCCAAATCAAAAATTAAAAGACACTCCAAATCCCAAGGCTTTGAGGCCTTCTAGCCCAAAGCGGGAAAGGCTCACAGTCACCATTCCTGCGCATGTTCACTCAGGGCATCGAGGCCTTTCCATAGCTACCTCACTCGCTATTCTACGACAATTGGCTCAAAAGTTTCCAACCATAGCCCTGCCCATCAACAGGCTCCTCCGGCTTGCTGCGCCAAGGCCCTTTGTCAACGCAAATCCAAACTGCCAGACACTCACATCCAGACTTATGAGCAATAGTCCAAGTCCAAATGAATGCAGGCCTGGGGCAGCTACCAGAAGGGCGCCAGCTGGAAGCACCACACTCACGGGGCATGCCAAAATGTACGTGATCCGTGCTCATCTGCGCTAGCCAAATATATAACCTTTATAGCTGTAGCAACTACTAATGCCAAATCAAAAATTAAAAGACACTCAAAATCCCAAGACTTTGAGGCCTTCTAGCCCAAAGCGGGAAAGGCTCACAGTCAACATTCCTGCGCATGTTCACTCAGGGCATTGAGCCCTTTCCAAAGCTACCTCACTCGCCATTCTACGACAATTGGCTCAAAGGTTTCCAACCATAGCCCTGCCCATCAACAGGCTCCTCCGGCTTGCTGCGCCAAGGCCCTTTCTCAAAGCAAATCCAGACCGCCAGAAACTCACATCCAGAGTTATGAGCAAATGTCCAAGCCCAAATGAATGCAGGCCTGGGGCAGCTACCACAAGGGCGTCAGCTGGAAGCACCGCACTCACGGGGCATGCCAAAATGTACAAGATCTGTGCTCATCGGCGCCAGCCAAATATATAACATTAATAGCTGTAGCACCTACCCCTGCCAAATCAAAAATCAAAAGACACTCCAAATCCCAAGAATTGGAGGCCTTCTAGCCCAAAGCGGGAAAGGCTCACTGTCACCATTCTTGCGCACGTTCACTCAGGGCATTGATGCCTTTCCTTAACTACCGCACTCGCCAACCTACGACAATCGGCTCAAAAGATGCCAACCCTAGCCCTGCCCATCAACAGGCTCCTCCGGCCTGCTGCCCGAAGGCCCTTTGTCAAAGCAAATCCAGACTGCCAGACACTCACATCCAGAGTTATGAGCAAACGTCCAAGCCCTAATGAATGCAGGCCTGGGGCGGCTAAAAGAAGGGCGCCAGCTGGAAGCAACACACTCACCGGGCTTGCAGAAATGTACGTGATCCGTGCTCATCTGCGCTAGCCAAATATATAACCTTTATAGCTGTAGCACCTACTCCTGCCAAATCAAAAATTAAAAGACACTCAAAGTCTCAAGATTTTGAGGCCTTCTAGCCCAAAGCGGGAAATGCTCACCATCACCATTCCTGCGCATGTTAACTCAGGGCATCGAGGCCTTTCCATAGCTACCTCACTCGCTATTCTACGACAATTGGCTCAAAGGTTTCCAACCATAGCCCTGCCCATCAACAGGCTCCTCCGGCTTGCTGCGCCAAGGCCCTTTGTCAACGCAAATCCAAACTGCCACTCACATCCAGACTTATGAGCAATAGTCCAAGTCCAAATGAATGCAGGCCTGGTGCTGCTACCAGGAGGGCGCCAGCTGGAAGCACCACACTCACGGGGCATGCCAAAATGTACTTGATCCGTGGTCATCTGCGCTAGCCAAATATATAACCTTTATAGCTGTAGCACCTACTCCTGCCAAATCAAAAATTAAAAGACACTCCAAATCCCAAGACTTTGAGGCCTTCTAGCCCAAAGCGGGAAAGGCTCACAGTCAACATTCCTGCGCATGTTCACTCAGGGCATTGAGGCCTTTCCATAGCTAACTCACTCGCCATTCTACGACAATTGGCTCAAAAGTTGCCAACTATAGCCCTGCCCATCAACAGGCTCCTCCGGCTTGCTGCGCCAAGGCCCTTTGTCAAAGCAAGTCTAGACCGCCAGACACTCCCATCCAGAGTTATGAGCAATAGTCCAAGCCCAAATGAATGCAGGCCTGGGGCAGCTACCAGGAGGGCGCCAGCTGGAAGCACCACACTCACGGGGCATGCCAAAATGTACGAGATCTGTGCTCATCTGCGCTAGACAAATATATAACCTTTATAGCTGTAGCACCTACTCCTGCCAAATCAAAAATTAAAAAACACTCCAAATCCCAAGACTTTGAGGCCTTCTAGCCCAAAGCGGGAAATGCTCACAGTCAACATTCCTGCGCATGTTCACTCAGGGCATTGAGCTCTTTCCAACGCTACCTCACTCGCCATTCTACGACAATTGGCTCAAGAGTAGCCAACCCTTGTCCTGCCAATCAACTGGCTCCTCCCTCTTGCTGCGCCAATGCCCTTTGTCAAAGCAAGTCCAGACTGCCAGACACTCACATCAAGAGTTATGAGCAATAGTCCAAGCCCAAATGAATGCAGGCCTAGGGCAGCTACCTGAAGGGCGCCAGCTGGAAGCACCACACTCACGGGGCTTGCCAAAATGTACGAGATCCGTGCTCATCTGCGCTATCCAAATATATAACCTTTATAGCTGTAGCACCTACACCTGCCAAATAAAAAATTAAAAGACACTCCAAATCTCAAGACTTTGTGGCCTTCTAGCCCAAAGCGGGAAAGGCTCACAGTCAACATTCCTGCGCATGTTCACTCAGGGCATTGAGCCCTTTCCAACGCTACCTCACTCGCCATTCTACGACAATTGGCTCAAAAGTTGCCAACCCTAGCCCTGCCAATCAACAGGCTCCTCCGGTTTGCTGCGCCAAGGCCCTTTGTCAAAGCAAATCCACACTGCCAGACACTCACATCCAGACTTATGAGCAATAGTCCAAGCCCAAATGAATGCAGGCCTGGTGCAGCTACCACAAGGGCGCCAGCTGGAAGCACCACACTCATGGGGCATGCCAAAATGTACGAGATCCGTGCTCATCTACGCTAGACAAATATATAACCTTTATAGCTGTAGCACCTACTCCTGCCAAATAAAAAATTAAAAGACACTCCAAATCCCAAGACTTTGAGGCCTTCTAGCCCAAAGCGGGAAAGGCTCACAGTCAACATTCCTGCGCATGTTCACTCAGGGCAATGATGCCTTTCCTTAACTACCTCACTCGCCAACCTACGACAATCGGCTCAAAAGATGCCAACCCTAGCCCTGCCCATCAACAGGCTCCTCCGGCCTGATGCCCGAAGGCCCTTTGTCAAAGCAAATCCAGACTACCAGACACTCATATCCAGAGTTATAAGCAAAAGTCCAAGCCCATTGAATGCAGGCCTGGGGCAGCTTCCAGAAGGGCGCCAGATAGAAACACCACACTCAAGGGGCATGCCAAAATGTACGAGATCCGTGCTCATCTGCGCTAGCCAAATATATAACCTTTATAGCTATAGCACCTACACCTGCCAAATCAAAAATTAAAAGACACTCCAAATCTCAAGACTTTGTGGCCTTCTAGCCCAAAGCGGGAAAGGCTCACAGTCACCATTCCAACGCATGTTAACTCAAGGCATCGAGGCCTTTCCATAGCTACCTCACTCGCCATCCTACGACAAACTGCTCAAAAGTTGCAGAGCTTAGGCCTGCCCATCAACAGGCTCCTCCGGCCTGCTGCCCCAAGGACATTTGTCGAAGCAAATCCAGACTGCCAGACACTCACATCCAGAGTTATGAGCAAAGGTCCAAGCCCAAATGAATGCAGGCCTGGGGCACTTACCAGAAGGGCTGGCCACACCTACGGGGCATGCCAAAACATACGAGATCCGTGCTCATCTGCGCTAGCCAAATATATAACCTTTATAGCTGTAGCACCTACACCTGCCAAATCAAAAATTAAAAGACACTCCAAATCTCAAGACTTTGTGGCCTTCTAGCCCAAAGAGGGAAAGGCTCAAAGTCACCAATCCTGCGCATGTTCACTCAGGGCATCGAGGCCTTTCCATAGCTACATCACTCGCCATCGTACGACAATCGGCTCAAAAGGTGCCAACCCTAGCCCTGCCTATCAACAGGCTCCTCCGGCTTGTTGCACAAAGGCCCTTTGTCAAAGCAAGTCCAGACTGCCAGACACTCACATCCAGAATTATGAGCAAAGGTCCAAGCCCAAATGAATGCAGGCCTGGGGCACCTACCCACGGGGCATGCCAAAACATACGAGATCCGTGCTCATCTGCGATAGCCAAATATATAACCTTTATAGCTGTAGCACCTTGTTGTGGAATTTTCTTATCAAAGTGGGTAGAAGTTGACTCATAACAAGAGAAAATCCGGACTTTGTCTCAATAAGTTTTATTCAAAGGCATTCAGCTTTGGAAGACCCTGACACTGAGGTTAGTCAGTGAAACAGAGCCCCGATCAACATTTACACACAGTATTTATACCAGAACATGACAGTGTTATCTCAACTTCAAAGAGTGTGTGTTTTACGACCCCAGACCCTTCTCGGGTTCAGAGGTGACTAGGTTACCTAGGAACAACCATCTACTCTCCCTGAGGCATCACCCTAACAAATGCCCTTAACCATTAAACTTCTGATAATGGCTTTTACACCTTCCTCCTCTAACACAGATGTTCACTGGAGTGAGGTAAACCAAAGGTCATACACTGTGGAATGCTTACTGCAAGAATTTCCATCACACTCCTTTCTTCTGATTACAAGATAATCACAACTAAAGGGAAATTCCTCAAAACCATCACCCCTCTCAGCTAACAGATAATCCAAAGCCATTCTAGTTTGCAAACTTATCGTTCTAATAGCTTAGGCAGATTGAAGTATAAGTTGTGACCGTATGTAGTAAGTGAGCTAGATAACATACTTCAGACCAAGTAGCAGGCAGATACAGATATGATCTATTTCCACACATCCAACCCATGTTCTTAGGACACAAAAACCCATCTCTACTAGGAAAAGTAACAAGAACCCTGGTTAATTTACCTGCCATGCCATACAATTAACCTCCATCCGGTAAGGCTGTAAGATTAAGAGTTAACACAAAGGGATCTGGAGCCAAAGATTCTGAAATAGTATAAGGATCAGTCCTGACAGGACAAAGTCTAGATGTATTAATGTGGGTCAAGGCACATGAAACTGGTATAATAGTTTTACAATCCTCCGTCTTTCCAAGGAAATAAGGTGTACTTTCCTCCTGTGTAATACAAATATCTGGATCTTTAATCGGATTTCTAATACCCCGAATTCTATAAAGAGTTCCTGTAGAAGCACAAGTTAAATTAGTCTCACTAGAAAATCTACTAACATTTCTGCTTTTTCTTACAGTATAATTCCTCACAGTTTTGATGCATCAGTTGCCACCAAACATTATCAGTATGATCATAGTAGTCAGAAAAGTGATGAATCTCTCTTCGAATCCGCTGATGAATATTATTAGTCAGATTAACCACACATTGTCTTTGCTGTACCTTTCCCAAAATGAACACAAGAGTTATAAAAAATATTTGCAATACCAATCATTAGCATCAGAACAGACCATCTTCCATATAGCTGCATCGTGACCTTGAAGTGGAATGTCCTTTCTTCTGGTACTGAAAGCAAACAGTTTTTTTTCAAAGAAAACAAATTATATACACAACTTAAAAAACAAAAAATCCTGCTGACTCTCCTGAGTGGCGTCAAGCTGCCCTGTTACCAGTCTGGTACAGGTGGGCGGTTGTAGGAAGCTCCTCTAGAAATATATTTAGAAACAGGAACTCTAACCTGCTGGAAGTTAGGCTTCCATAGTCCAACTAAACAACGGTGGAAATGAACACATTCAAATTTGTAATAATACCATAATGATAAATATCAAGCAATAAACATAAAAGTTAGATAAAAGCATCCGAGATATCCTCCTCAGAGTCAGTCTCGCTGTCAAAGTGGGAGGAAAGAATCTCTCACTGTGGTGTGTGTGCAGTGAGGCAAATGACCTTATGATTTCTAACTTTCAGGCAATGCGATGGCCTTAAGTAGATTCTAAAATAACGTTGCACTGCCCAAGGGATTATTGTGCCCTTGTAAGAACAGTGTTCTTCAACCACCTGTTCAATCACTCGCCAGTGATCAGCTTACAGTTCTTTATCTTGTGGTGGTCCGCTGTCCTCACACCTTTCAGGCCGTGGATGATCCAGTTGGAAGATGACTTGCGTCCTGGAAGCCAGATGAAGCTGGAGGAGCTGGAGCTTTCCTGCAGCTTTCCTGCAGCTTTTCTGGGTGTCTAGTAGGATCTGATATGGGCCATTCCAGCACCTGGACTTCCTGTGTTTTCTCCTAAATTCTCTGAGCAGAATCCAGTCGCCAGGAATAAAGGACTGGAGGGTGGAAGTGGCTGTTTCTGGTAATGCAGCCTTCACCGTCTGTGAAACTTGAGAAAACACAGTGGACAGGTTTTGACAGTAAAACAACATCCTATCTTCACACAAAGATGTGGAAGAAAAATTATCTTGGCAATATCCGCATGTCCAAATTAGGAGACCTGCCACACAGCACTTCAAAAGGACTGAGATTTGCCTGTGTCCTTTGTCTCAATCTCATATAAGTGAGAACAATAGGTAGAGCCTTCACAACACTTGGCTAATTTTCAATTCAAAGTCCCATTCTCAAACCTAAGTGCTTAACTACATGAACTTCATCAAAACATCCAACAAAATCCAAATAATTGATCTTCTGACTTCACCTGATATACTAGCAATGACCATCAGCTAAATATTCTGAATATCAAAAATGTGACATGATGTTTGAGGAAGGTCTGATTACAGGTCAACATTTCATAGTTTCAGAATACCCACAAAGAATTTCAAAAATGGTCTAATCTGTGGAGATATACAATTTCACAAAAAATCAACACCATGATTTCAGAGAGGTTTTCAGAATGTGGTCTTAGGAAGCTATGCACCATTTATATAAACAAAGTACAACGTCTCTCTCGCATTGTCACTAAGTCCTCACTGGAGGTATGAGCTACCCTTTTTCCCATGAGTGCTAAAACTTTTGGAACCCCATGTTACTTTATTCTGACATTCCCCTCTTCTGACGCAGGGTCCAACCCATGCGACAATCCAGCAAAAAGTTTGTACAAAAATGTTTTAGTAACCAAGATCACATAACCTAGAACCAAAGAAATGAATTCTGACATAACTATGTGTCACTATGAATTTACCGAAAGCAACATAAAGAAAATCCAGATGTTTTTAACTGCAATTCAGTTCCATTAACAACTAAACACAAACTTTAGTCATTCAGTTCATCAATGTCTCACTTAGAAATTAGTCACATATCATCCTGATTTGTCTTGTATGAAGATGAGTATTAGATTAATGGACATCTAATGTAATTCAGATGCATAAACCCTACAAATTGAATCTCATAAATAATTCCCACCAAGTATGAAATCATAACTCTGATTCTTTATCAAAAATATATTGCTTACTTTTGGCATATCTTGAATTGTCAGCTAGCTTAATGGTACCAGGGAAACTTTCAATCTAATAAATCACCAATGATTCTGCATGCAAAACTAATTCTTCAAACTAGTTTAAACTATTTCATTAACCTTTTAGTAATAAAACACATAAATCTAAAAGTCATGCTACATCCTTAATCATTATACAAAAAAACATGTTTTTAAGGCAACAATCACTACAAGCATTTTGATTCTATTGTCTCTTAAACAGTGTTAAAACTCAGGAAGGGAGGTGCTGAGCGTTACCATGACAACAAAGGCATGAACCAACCTGGTAGGTGGGCGGAGTCAGGCAGAACTAACCTCTGATTGACAGCCTATGGGCGGAACCACAGTTTCTTCATCCCATCCCACATTAGTGTAACTCAAACTGCAAAACTGTTAACATGCACCTACCTCAGAAACAAGCTGCTTCTTAACTCTCCTGAAAACTCAAAGTTTAATCAATCTGGGATTTAGAAACATTATTCTAAACATGGATTATTGTTTCATGCAACATATAAACAAACATTCAGTCCAACAAAACAAAGACAAAACATCAGAGACAGACAAATGGCCAAATTTGAAGCTTCAAGAATTCAAAGAAATTTTTAATAATCTCTTTTCAGAATATGTTTTCTCAGCCATATCTTTTAATGCTATAATTGATAAATTTTGTTATGACAATCGTCAGGATCCTTTTTTTTTAAAAAATGAGTGCACATATTCCAAAAAATCTCAAAGTATTTAGAAGCACAGCAACAGTTTTCTCTTATATTAATCCAAATTTACTGATGCTGAAACCTTTTGCTAATTCTTTGTACTGTAACTCTGTAATAATAATAACTACAACCCTGAGAGTTATTGTTATAGTTCTCTTTTTGTTTGGCTCAATTTGATCGCAGCTGTATTGCAGAATTTCAAGTTAAATGCAAAGAAGTATTTTTAATTTAATTCAATTCAAATTCAAAGATACTTTATTGATCCCCGAGGGGAAATTAGAAAAGTCAGCATTGACATTTTCATGTTATACCCAAACTAAACAAAGCTGCAGTGTTTGACTTAATCATAAATTAAGATAAGAAGCTTGTCTCCAAACTGGACTTTTTCTAATTTTCTTTAATTTGGGCTATTTAAATTTTGAGAGTTGGGGAGAACTTATTACTAGAACCCCTCTTTTACAATCCAAATGCTGATAAATGTTCTAATATTTTATCTCTTAGTAATCTGAAATCACCTTGTGTATCTTTGTACTCATATGTATTCCTTTAATCTTTAAACCCTAAGAAATCAAACAAGGAGACTTGAGTTTGAGCCGACCATCCTCTTACTGTTAAGAGGGCCTTTATTTCTTTTCTTTTCCTAAAATGAAGGATTTTACTTGTCTTGATTCTGTTACAAAAATCCTAACCTTGGTTCCAAAACTAAACTCTTCAACCCCAATCTGTGTTCCCCAGAGTAGAAATGTTTGAGTATTATTGCATTTCAAAGCCACCAAATGACTGGAACTCATCATTGGCTTAGATCTATTTTAATAAGTAATCAGCCTACCTTTAATTAAGTATTATAATTTTATGGACCCAAAATCTATGGCTTACAGGCTTCAGGAGTCCAGGAACCACAAGTTGAGTACTACTGCATTGAACAATGGTGTTAACTTTCTGCAGAGATTGAAGGATTGGCTAAATATATTGTTTCTGCTTGGACCATAATCAGATTTAAAATTATTAGTTCACAGCTCCTAATTTACCTCAGATCATATTTGCTTCTAACCCAGTTCATAAGAAGCTTCAGACAAACATTATGCTAAAAAAACAAAAACAAAAACAAAAAAACAGATCTGTTTTAAAATAAAGAAAAAGCATGCTTAAAAAAACTTGTTACTGTGGTGGAAAATAACTCCACAGTTCTGAAGGCCTTTTCATGCAGTCTTTTAGGAAGCATGAGATTAGTTTAATTTTTGTGTGGTACCACTGTCCAATCAGATTCTTTCTAAATAACCCAATTTTTCATACTCATTTTAAAGGTTTGTTTTACCAAGGGAAATGTGTTTAACAAAACCAATTACTCTCAAAAGTTTTAAAAGTTTTTAGCTGGTGATATCTTAGAAAACAACAAGTGTTTTAATATTTCTATGCAACACAGAACTGATCAGGAGTCCTTTCCTTCTCCAAAGGGAGAAAAAAGAACCTGCAGAACCAAACCTTTCATAGTTTTTTGTCAGGACCTGATATAAGGTACAGTGTAAATAAACACGCTGCATGAATCAGAAGAGGGAAGAAAAACCTAATATAACCTCTTCCCAGCAGCTGCTGTGAAAAACAATGAATTTGTACTTTCCATAAGTGTCAGTTAACACTTGCGGACAAAAACTGCACCAAACTTTAAGTACTGTGTCAGAGACTGTATGAAGACCATCTGCAGTAGAACTAAGCCTGTTTTAATGAGGTCTCTACCCATTAGATTTATGGAATACAAAATCTGACAACAGAAAATAATACCTGAAGGAGAAACCCATCAGGTTTTACGCATTCGCTGGGTTTTAAAAATGCTCCTTCATGAGATCTGTCCTGAGAATAACATAGAAACACATGGTTACTGCTGAGTTTTGGAGATGTTGTAACTTCCTCTGCATTTTCATAACTTTTAATAACTATAATAATTGACCCTGAATATTCCACGACGAAAGAGAACTTGCTTCTCTGAAAGAATTAACCGGAAAGTATCAAATGAGTTAAGTTATCACCCTTTTAAAGATACTTTTCTAACCCTAAAATAATATTTTAACCCGCTATATCTGTCAACGTCAAGCAAGCGTCACATGAGCAGCGGTTAATAAGCGTTCTTCATTGCAGAAAATAGGAAAGGATTTATGCAAATGTGTGTGTGTTTGTACGTTACCCCCATCAGTTTATAAATCGCTCCAGAGTCAGACTGTCATGGCACACAGTCCTCTATCAGTCCAAAAAACAACCAGGCCCTTCCCCGGTCTGTTGGTGAGACATTCACTCATTCTTTGTCCACTTTAACTTCTCCAGGAGGGAGAAAGAAGAAACTTTGCTCCGGTTTCTCTTCTGCCCGCACAAGATGCTTTCAATATAAATCCAGTGTATCGCTCTTCTGGCTCTTGCAAACAACATGGATCTTTGTCCATCTCAGTGGGTCCAGACTTCTTCTGAGTTTATTTTTTTTCTTGTAGAAAGTCACACTGCGATTTTCAACATGCAGGAAGGCAGATCTCTCTCTTTCAGGCCGTGCTGGAGAAGCGTCTCTGGTGTAGTAGCCATAGAGAAGGGCAGGTTTCTAAAATCCAGACTCAAAATCGCAGATGTTGAACTCAAATCCCATATATGTGTATATTTGTGTGTGAGAGAGGCAGAAGAAAAGTTTAGTATAGGTTCAGATTTTGTACAAAGAAATATTATCAGTCAGTCAGTCAGTTGTCCCCCTGCCTGTCACTTCCTTCCACAACATGCATTATACTCCTTTCTAAAACAACTTTCTTTTCGCATCTCTAATGTCCCTTTTCACTTTTACCTTCTTTTCCGACTGATCGCAATATTTAAGACAAACAAAACTTCCTTCAGGAAAGTTTTAACTCTTTAACCCCTTAATTGATGCACTCTGTGCTTTTTAATCTTTTCTTATGTTTTTTTTTATTTTTCCATCAACTGTTTTACTTGAAACTTTTTAAACTATTTAATTTATTTACACTCAAACTTCCACGCTGTGAAAAACCAAACTTATCTTCCAAATTAAAGCACATTTAACACAATCATCCCCACTTTTTCCTTTCATTATTTTATAAATCAGAGAATGAAGAAGGAGACACCCCTGATGCCTCAAGGTTCCAGAACCATTTTTTTATACCTGTTCAGCGGCACGTCTGCCCACTGGCTTTTCTCCTTTATGAGGTGTAGAAAATTGCTAAAAGCCACCCGCAAAACCCTGTGTTTTGCTTTATCCCATTGTTACCAATTAGAACCTCCCTGCCATTTCTTTTGCAGGGTAACTGGGCCCTCAGCTGATGTCCTCCCTCTCGCAACTCTGGAACCTAATTAATTAGTTAGGAGATGATGGTTAATGTGTAATAAAAATAATAATATACATTATATCCTACAGAGCAACTTCTCACCCAGATATATTTGAAGACAAATAGTTCGGATCTAATCGTTCAGAAGCCGCAAGCGGACATGAGGACTCCCCTCCGTAAAATGGAAGTGGACTGAGAACAACTCTCAGGCTGGCCAGGCGTCCGTGTCCCATCCTGCGGCCTCCTCTGGCACGTTAGATCCTGTTCGTGACGCCAAAATTGTTGTGGAATTTTCTTATCAAAGTGGGTAGAAGTTGACTCATAACAAGAGAAAATCCGGACTTTGTCTCAATAAGTTTTATTCAAAGGCATTCAGCGTTTGAAGACCCTGACACTGAGGTTAGTCTGTGAAACAGAGCCTCGATCAACATTTACACACAGTATTTATACCAGAACATGACAGTGTTATCTCAACTTCAAAGAGTGTGTGTTTTACGACCCCAGACCCTTCTCGGGTTCAGAGGTGACTAGGTTACCTAGGAACAACCATATACTCTCCCTGAGGCATCACCCTAACAAATGCCCTTAACCATTAAACTTCTGATAATGGCTTTTACACCTTCCTCCTCTAACACAGATGTTCACTGGAGTGAGGTAAACCAAAGGTCATACACTGTGGAAGGCTTACTGCAAGAATTTCCATCACAACCTACTCCTGCCAAATCAAAAATTAAAAGACACTCAAAATCCCAAGACTTTGAGGCCTTCTAGCCCAAAAAGGGAAAGGCTCAAAGTCACCAATCCTGTGCATGTTCACTCAGGGCATCGAGGCCTTTCCATAGCTACCTCACTCGCCATCGTACGACAATCGGCTCAAAAGTTGCCAACCCTAGCCCTGCCTATCAACAGGCTCCTCCAGATTGTTGCACCAAGGCCCTTTGTCAAAGCAAGTCCAGACTGCCAGACACTCACATCCAGAGTTATGAGCAAAGGTCCAAGCCCAAATGAATGCAGGCCTGGGGCACCTACCAGAAGGGCGTCAGCTGGAAGCACCACACTCACGGGGCATGCCAAAATGTTCGAGATCCGTGCTCATCTGCGCTAGCCAAATATATAACCTTTATAGCTGTAGCACCTACTCCTGCCAAATCAAAAATTAAAAGACACTCAAAATCCCAAGACTTTGAGGCCTTCTAGACCAAAGCGGGAAAGGCTCACAGTCACCATTCCAGCGCATGTTAACTCAAGGCATCGAGGCCTTTCCATAGCTACCTCACTCGCCATCCTACGACAAACGGCTCAAAAGTTGCAGAAGCTTAGGCCTGCCCATCAACAGGCTCCTCCGGCCTGCTGCCCCAAGGCCATTTGTCGAAGCAAATCCAGACTGCCAGACACTCACACCCAGAGTTATGAGCAAAGGTCCAAGCCCAAATGAATGCAGGCCTGGGGCACTTACCAGAAGGGCTGGCCACACCCATGGAGCATGCCAAAACATACGAGATCCATGCTCATCTGCGCTAGCCAAATATATAACCTTTATAGCTGTAGCACCTACACCTGCCAAATCAAAAATTAAAAGACACTCCAAATCTCAAGACTTTGTGGCCTTCTAGCCCAAAGAGGGAAAGGCTCAAAGTCACCAATCCTGCGCATGTTCACTCAGGGCATCGAGGCCTTTCCATAGCTACCTCACTCGCCATCGTACGACAATCGGCTCAAAAGTTGCCAACCCTAGCCCTGCCTATCAACAGGCTCCTCCGGCTTGTTGCACCAAGGCCCTTTGTCAAAGCAAGTCCAGACTGCCAGACACTCACATCCAGAGTTATGAGCAAAGGTCCAAGCCCAAATGAATGCAGGCCTGGGGCAGCTACCACAAGGGCGTCAGCTGGAAGCACCACACTCACGGGGCATGCCAAAATGTACGAGATCCGTGCTCATCTGCGCTAGCCAAATATATAACCTTTATAGCTGTAGCACCTACACCTGCCAAATCAAAAATTAAAAGACACTCCAAATCCCAAGACTTTGTGGCCTTCTAGCCCAAAGCGGGAAAGGCTCACAGTCACCATTCCAGCGCATGTTAACTCAAGGCATCGAGGCCTTTCCATAGTTACCTCACTCGCCATCCTACGAAAAACGGCTCAAAAGTTGCCAACGCTTAGGCCTGCCCATCAACAGGCTCCTCCGGCTTGCTGCCCAAAGGCCGTTTGTCGAAGCAAATGCAGACTGCCAGACACTCACATCCAGAGTTATGAGCAAAGGTCCAAGCCCAAATGAATGCAGGCCTGGGGCACTTACCAGAAGGGCTGGCCATACCCACGGGGCATGCCCAAACATACGAGATCCATGCTCATCTGCGCTAGCCAAATATATAACCTTTATAGCTGTAGCACCTACACCTGCCAAATCAAAAATTAAAAGACACTCCAAATCTCAAGACTTTGTGGCCTTCTAGCCCAAAGAGGGAAAGGCTCAAAGTCACCAATCCTGCGCATGTTCACTCAGGGCATCGAGGCCTTTCCATAGTTACCTCACTCGCCATCCTACGAAAAATGGCTCAAAAGTTGCCAACGCTTAGGCCTGCCCATCAACAGGCTCCTCCGGCTTGCTGCCCCGAGGCCGTTTGTCGAAGCACATGCAGACTGCCAGACACTCACATCCAGAGTTATGAGCAAAACTCCAAACCCAAATGAATGCATGCCTGGGGCATCTACCAGAAGGGCTGGCCAAACTCACGGGGCATGCCAATATGTTCGTGATCCGTGCTCTTCTGCGCTAGCCAAATATATCTACTTTATAGCTGTAGCACCTACTAATGCCAAATCAAAAATTAAAAGACACTCCAAATCCCAAGACTTTGAGGGCTTCTAGCCCAAAGAGGGAAAGGCTCACAGTCACCAATCCTGCGCATGTTCACTCAGGGCATCGAGGCCTTTCCATAGCTAACTTACTCGCCATCTTACGACAATCGGCTCAAAAGTTGCCAACCCTAGCCGTGCCCATCAACAGGCTCCTCCGGCCTGCTGCCCCAAGGCCCTTTGTCAAAGCAAATCCACACCGCCAGACACTCACATCCAGAGTTATTGGCAAAGGTCCAAGCCCAAATGAATGCAGGCCTGGGGCAGCTACCACAAGGGAATCAGCTGGAAGCACCAAACTCTCGGGGCAGGCCAAAATGTACGAGATCCGTGCTCATCTGCGCTAGCCAAATATATAACCTTTATAGCTGTAGCACCTACTCCTGCCAAATCAAAAATTAAAAGACACTCAAAATCCCAAGACTTTGAGGCCTTCTAGCCCAAAGCGGGAAAGGCTCACTGTCACCATTCTTGCGCACGTTCACTCAGGGCATTGATGCCTTTCCTTAACTACCGCACTCGCCAGCCTACGACAATCGGCTCAAAAGTTGCCAACCATAGCCCTGCCCATCAACAGGCTCCTCGGGTCTGCTGCCCCAAGGCCCTTTGTCAAAGCAAATCCAGACTGCCAGACACTCACATCCAGAGTTATGAGCAAAGGTCCAAGCCCAAATGAATGCAGGCCTGGGGCATCTACCAGAAGGGCTGGCCACACTCACGGGGCATGTCAAAATGTACGTGATCCATGCTCATCTGCGCTAGACAAATATATAACCTTTATATCTGTAGCACCTACTCCTGCCAAATCAAAAATTAAAAGACACTCCAAATCCCAAGGCTTTGAGGCCTTCTAGCCCAAAGCGGGAAAGGCTCACAGTCACCAATCCTGCGCATGTTCACTCAGGGCATATAGCCCTTTCCAAAGCTACCTCACTCACCATCGTACGACAATCAGCTCAAGAGTTACAAACTCTAGCCCTGCCCATCAACAGGCTCCTCCGGCCTGCTGCCCCAAGGCCCTTTCTCAAAGCAAATCCAGACCGCCAGACACTCACTTCTAGAGTTATGAGCAAAAGTCCAAGCCCAAATGAATGCAGGCCTGGGGCAGCTACCACAAGGGCATCAGCCTGAAGCACCACACTCTCGGGGCATGCCAAAATGTACGAGATCCATGCTCATCTGCGCTAGCCAAATATATAACCTTTATAGCTGTAGCACCTACTCCTGCCAAATCAAAAATTAAGACACTCCAAATCCCAAGACTTTGAAGCCTTCTAGCCCAAAGCGGGAAAGGCTCACAGTCACCATTCCTGCGCATATTCGCTCAGGGCATTGAGGCCTTTCCATAGCCATTCTACGAAAATCGGCTCAAAAGTTGCAAACTATAGCCCTGCCCATCAACAGGCTCCTCCGGCTTGCTGCGCCAAGGCCCTTTGTCAAAGCAAGTGTAGACCGCCAGGCACTCACATTCAGAGTTATGAGCAATAGTCCAGCTACCACAAGGGCATCAGCTGGAAGCACCACACTCACGGGGCATGCCAAAATGTACGAGATCCGTGCTGATCTGCGCTAGCCAAATATATAACCTTTATAGCTGTAGCACCTACTCCAGCCAAATCAAAAATTAAGACACTCAAAATCCCAAGACTTTGAGGCCTTCTAGTTTATCCTGAGCTATCTTCCGTATTTTTTACCTCCGTCTTCTTCCCTCCCTGTTGGTTGGAGTAAGGGGGAGTCAGGGTTAGCCTAAACCGGCTCAGTTATGGTTGAGGTGCAAACACACCCTCCATTTCTGCTACCTGTATGACCCCTTCTCTTTTCCAATGGTTATAATCAGTCTGACAGAGGGAGGTATCCCAATCATTGTGGTTTTTAGTATAACAAGGACCGTCAGTGGGACCGTTTGTGAGGTGCCTTGCGACGACATTGTTGTAAATAAGCGCCGTTTAACTAAATAATCTGAACTGAAACTATCTGTGTAGTTATGCTGCTATAGGCTTAGGCTGCTGGTGGACATAACGACCACTTTCACCCTCTTCGCTACATTCTCACACTACTCTCCAATTTTGCATTGTTTGCTGTTATTTCAGCTTTTAACCTTGTTCTCTCTATTCTCTTCCTAGAAGCTACACCTGGTCTGGCTCTGTGTCTACCTGTGACACTTTTCTGGAGAGGGGAATCGTCCGAGCTTCTGCTGGCAACAACTTAATGCTCACCCTCTACCGATGATCCACATAGCCCTGTCTTTTAGTGTTTAACCCTTTCTCTCTCCTAGACATGGAAATTGACTGAGCTTTTACTGTAACTAATTAAATGTGCTCTCTTTCAGACTCTAACCTTGAAAACTGGCTCAGAGTTTATCTGTTCTTTCTTTCTAGGTGAAACGACTAAAGGAGCTACATCCATTAACATTTACTTTTCCTTCCAATAGAAAGTACTTCTGGATCAGTGCTTCTGTGTTCTTTTTGTGTCTCTGTTCTGTTCTCTCAAACCCCCAGTCGGTCGTGGCAGATGGCCGCTCACACTGAGCCTGGTTCTGCTGGAGGTTTCTTCCTGTTAAAAGGTAGTTTTTCCTCTCCGCTGTCGCTACATGCATGCTCAGTATGAGGGATTGCTGCAAAGTCAACGCCAGTGACTGTCCACTGTCTCTACATGCTCATCCGGGAGGAGGGAATGCTGCAAGTCACTAACTGGATGCAATCTGCTGGGTTTCCTTAGATAGAAAAACTTTTTATCCAATTTGAATAAAAAGCTAACTCCAACTGCACTGTTCAATTGTTAGGATTAATTGGAATGTATGTACCTGACTGTTGTGAACTGCCTTGAGACAACATGTGTTGTGAATTGGCGCTATATGAATAAAACTGAATTGAATTATTTTTCCCCTTTTTTTTCCCTTATCTTCCATTTTATTCTTAGCCATTTAAAATGTTCAAAATAATGTTTGCGTTCATAGATATAACACTGTACATAAAATACATTGATGGGAAATACCATTTGTTTGATTTATGTTTTAACAACTTAACCACTAACTCTCTGAACAAAGTTTAAACAAATGTTTTGTAGTAAAAAATAATAAATAAACCAAACATTAACATTACATATCATCTAACTGAATTATGTGTTTAATTTCCACCCATTGGAGAAACCCAGCAGCAGTTGGAAAACGATGTGCCTGCGCGCCTCGACCAACCAGTCAGTTGGTCTAGCCTAATTTATTCAACTTTATTCACAGCTTTTCTGTCTCCTCCGCCATTGCTACTTCCGTTTGAACAATCCGCTTTGACAAGCAATGAATTATGTCATCGGCCTACAAATGCGGCCTGTGAAAGGATGCAGCCCGGGTCTCCATAGTCCTCAACATGGCAGTAGTTGTATTTCCAGTTGGTGCATACCTACTGAGTCTGGAGCAGGCAGTGCCCTCTGGTGTACAAACATATGAATTACCCACAAGTCACAGATTGTTTTGCTCCACCATCAGCGGTACAATTAGGCCAAAGTGAAAGCGTGCCAAAAAGAAAATGTAACTTGTAAAAGCAGCATTTGTGACTCACAGCAGCAGTCCATGCATTTGTTACTTCAAGGCTAGACTATTGTAATTCTTTAGTATCAGGATGTCCACAAAATGCAGTTAAAAGCCTTCAGCTGATTCAAACTGCTGCAGCAAAAGTTCTGATGAAAATTAAAAAGAGAGATAATATTTCTCCTACTGTAGCTTCCCTTCATTGGCTCCCTGTTAAATCCAGAATAGAATTTAAAATTCTCCTCCTCACATATAAAGCCCTTAATGATCTAGCTCCATCATACATCGGAGATCTGATTGTTCCATATGTTCCTAACAGAGCACTTCATTCTCAGACTGCAGGTTTACTGGTGGTTCCTAGAGTCTCTAGAAGTAGAATGGGAGGCAGATCTTTTAGTTATTGGGTCCCTCTCCTGTGGAACCAGCTCCCAGCTTTAGTCCGTGAGGCAGACACCCTGTCTACTTTTAAGGCTAGGCTTAAAACTGTCCTTTTTGATAAAGCTTATAGTTAGAGTTGCTTAGGTTATCCTGAGCTATCTCCCTTATTATTACCTCCGTCTTCTTCCCTCCCTTTTGGATGGAGTAAGGCGGAGTCAGACACACCCTCCATTTCTGCTACCTGTATGACCCCCTCTCTTTTCCAATGGTTATGGTCAATCTGACAGAGAGAGGTATCCCAATCCTTGTGGTTTTTAGTATAACAATGACCATCAGTGGGCTCTAGATGGACAAACGGTCTACTTTTAAGGCTAGGCTTAAAACTTTCCTTTTTGATAAAGCTTATAGTTAGAGTGGCTTAGGTAATCCTGAGCTATCTCTGTAGTTATGCTGCTATAGGCTTAGGCTGCTGGAGGACATAATGACCACTTTCATTTTCTTCGCTACATTCTCACACTACTCTCCAATTTTGCATTATTTGCTGTTATTTCAGCTTTTAACTTTGTTCTTTCTCTTTTCTCTTCCTAGAAGCTACAACTGGCCTGATTCTGTCTACCTGTGACACCTTTCTGGAGAGGGGCATCGTCCAAGCTTCTGCTGGCAACTACTTAATGCTCACCCTCTACCGATGACCCACATGGCCCTGTCTTTTAGTGTTTAACCCTTTCTCTCTCCTAGACATGACAATTGACTGAGCTTTTACTGTGACTAACTGTATGTACTCTCTTTCAGACTCTATCCTTGAAAACTGGCTCAAAGTTTATCTGTTCTTTTTTTCTAGGTGAAACGACTAAAGGAGCTACATCCATTAACATTTACTTTTCCTTCCCATAGAAAGGATTCCTGGATCAGTGCTTCTTTGTTTTCTTTGTGTCTCTGCTCTGTTCTCTCAAACCCCCAGTCAGTCGTGGCAGATGGCCGCTCACACTGAGCCTGGTTCTGGTTCTGCTGGAGGTTCCTTCCTGTTAAAAGGGAGTTTTTCCTCTCCACTGTCGCTACATGCATGCTCAGTATGAGGGATTGCTGCAAAGTCAACGCCAGTGACTGTCCACTGTCTCTACATGCTCATCCAGGAGGAGTGAATGCTACAAGTCACTGACTGGATGCAATCTGCTGGGTTTCCTTAGATAGAAAAACTGTTTATCCAATTTGAATAAATAACTGAATCTGACTGCACTGTTCAATGGTTAGGATTAATTGGAATGCATGTACCTGACTTTTGTGAAGTGCCTTGAGACGACATGTGTTGTGAATTGGCGCTATATAAATAAACTGAATTGAATTGAAATTGAAACACATTCGCGAAGTTGTAATTACTGATTTGTGTTTGTGTTAAAAAAAAATGTGAGAAAGAACTGTGAGCAGATGTTAATATAGGTGTGTGAATTTATATAGCACCTTTTGTTTTAGAATAATTGGAGCAAAACTGTGAATCTAAGAGGTTTTTTTAGCGATGGTGAAGCTAAAGCTAACGCAAAGTTGGCGATCCCTTACCACTATGTTGTGATTATGAATCTAAGAATATTATTTAATATTTAATATTAATATTTTTATATTTTATCAAATAATATTTTGGTCTGTTAAGGGTTGTCCTGTGAATACCAGACCAGTAAAGCGATGGTATTAGGACAAAATAGAAAGGTGTGAGACGAGCTCTGACATTATTGAACAGCATAAAATCTGCACACACATGGAATGAATTCACACAATTTCTTAAAATACAAGAATTTAACAAAAATAAGTCAACTCAAAGTCAAACGTATTTCAATCCACAAACTCTTTACTATGCTAAAACAATCCAACTAAACTACCAAGCAGAATTAAAGAATAACGAAGACTAATGGGCTATGTACAATATAAACAAGTTGATTAAAGATGATTGAGAACCATGACCAAAGGAGTGATGCAACATTACCATGCAAAGTTTATGTTTGGGAACCAAGAATTATCTTGAAGAATCTGGTGTCGAAGCCGTCTGCTTCCCCGGGTCCGTTGATTTGGGCACAGGTTTCGAAAGAGTGAAATAAGCACAAAGTACAATCAGGTTAAGTTCGCCTCTGCGCAGAGTGAGAGAGATGCCCCAGCCAACGCCTGCGAGCAACAACTCTGCTCTCTCTCTGGTTCCAGCTCATTTTATTAAGTCTCCAGGGTATGTTCACATTTCCTTTTTTACATATATCATATTACTTAATTGTACCACATGACAGTTCCTTATGTCCAAATAAGGACTGCTTCCTGTTATTAATTCCAGCAGGCTCATCTTATCCTGTCTCCTTCACTCCCTATCCGCTGCTCCCCTGTCTATTCACCAATTTATGACCTCTATCAGCACATTCCAGTTACACACATAGATAGTTTATATTCTACAACCCCCCCTTTTGAACTCTCATAAGAGTTCACACCCCAAAATGTCCTTCAACCAAGTACTTCTACAAATAAGTAGAAATAAGTAAAAATGTTACTGTACCACCTGTAAAACGAGAAAATCATTAAGAAAACTTGCATCCATCTTATTATGCGTCCATGAATTCACACTCTGAGTCCTCATCCTGGTTATGGTCAATTTGCAACAGTGGCATTGTTGTCTTTGGATCCCTCCCCTCAATTGTGGAGGTGATGAGGCGCACCATCAGAGAACGAATGCATGGTACACAACAACATCCACAGGTCACCATTATCGCTACAAATACTGCAATAGAAATAATCAAAGACATTATCAAACCCTTCCAGTGTCCAAACATGCCTGTCATCCACTCCTCCAGGAGATGATCAATTCCAGAATGTTCATGCATGGTGGCAGAGAGGGTCTTAAGTCCCTCTAAAGCCTTTGACACTGAACCATCTGGTGCAGTGTTATTGGGAATAAAAGTACAACACATATCTCCAAACATGGCACACACGGCCCCTTTTTCAGCTAACAACATATCCAATGCCATCCTATTTTGTACTGCCATGAGGGAAGTTGGGGCCAATTGTTCAGATAAACCTTCTACAGCGTCTCGAGTTAGATTGGCCACACGCAAAACATTATAATGAATATAATTAATGCGGCCTACATTTTTGTTGGGCGTTACTGGGAACAAAGCAGCTATAATAGGGATGTTTATAAATCCAGCTGATATTTGGTCCACAAGTTTATACTCATTCAGGACTCCTCGCGGAACTCCAATTGCATCTATATAGGTGGGGGAACCATGACTCAAGTCAAAAGTGGTTGGAGCGCTTCTTTTCATAATATGTCTTCTCCTCCTACGAGTGAGTGCCAGTGCCTTATTTTGTTGATATGTCACAGAGGTAATATTAGGGCCAATTAAAATCAACGGGGCCTGCAATCTGACCACTGCACATACTCCTATGGTGTTATTTGGTATATTAGTGAGAAGTCTATAACCTCCGCAGTAGTAATATAATCCTGATCGTGCCCAAAGTCCTATCACTTTCCCAGATGTGGTGGTATTACACCAGTCCGAGGGAATTTGTCCTACATTCACCTTTGGGGTGTTTGAGGTGAAATTGAAACAAGAATATGTCCCATTCAGCCTCTGGGGAGTGAATGGTCCTGTCCTGGTATTGTTTGGCATGGGTGGAAAGATGCTAGCTAGTGTGGTACAGTTGGCTGGGGTGGCTTCTTTAGTTAGTTGTAACATGCAACTGTACCCCCAAGCATCTTCCGGATATTAAGGGGCTGGGTCAGTGGTTAAGTGTGGTCTTGCAGATGCACATGCAATGCAGTCAGACCTACTTTGTTCCTTCGCAGTTTGGGCCATCCACTGCAACCAAAGATTATCCTCTGCATAGCCTGTGGCCATCTGTATTATTTCTAAAGGTTGCAAGGTGGAGTAGTCTACTTTTACTACCCCTCCTTGTGGGACCGGTGGTTCTGGGACAGCAGGAGCCCTGGTGGCCTGCACCTGAGAAGTTTCTTTATTCAAATTAACTTTTATTATTGCCTGATACCTCTACACCTATGGCAAAGTAGATTACTTTATTTCCATAATGTGAGTCTGGCTGCAGCCCGCCCTGTAAAGCTTTTAGAGATAGCAGGAGAGGATTTACTCCCCCCTCTGTGTCATGGGTTAATGCCTGTCTTACCAAACTAACTTGTTTTCCTCATTCTACCAAACCATATCCATGTTCAAACTGCGGGGACCACCTTGCTGTGTACGCTACAGCCAAACCCCAATGCTGACATATGTTAGGGCACATCATAAAATCGCATGCCCTGCCTTCGTAACAGTCAATGTGTAGGGAAGGACCAGCACAGAGATATACGTCATATCCTCTCCATGCTGTTGGATTTTTACCGCAATCTATGACTTCACACAGGTCAAACTGAAAAGTGGTAGTTGCCCCTAACATGTAATTTAGTTCTAATCCCCCATAATATTTAACGCATACGTCCTTGGATGCAGTTACCCTTGACCTTTTGGACACCTTCCTGGAGTGGTTTTCAGAACATGTCTGGAATGGAAGTTCACAAAAATACCCTAAGATAAACGTAACAATGAATACTGAGAGAAACACTCCACCTATGATGAAACTCCTAGAGAGTCTAGTTCCCTTGCTTTGGGTACTAATTTTTCTTAAAACTTATGAAACTTAAAACATAAACATATAAAGTCAAATCATAACCTGAAAAAGGCTGCCAATCCTGTAGGCTCAGGGAGCGTTTTAACACACCTCCAAGTTCACGTGCTTCATGACCTGGGTGCAGAGCCAAAGAGACACGAGGCACGCTATCAGACCACATTCTAAACCACACTTCCTGCTCTTCAGCCGAGTTAACCTCGGCCACCACTCCTGGTGCTACATAAATGTCTGTGGTGACAATGTCCCAGTGCGTACCCTCTAACTCGTCAGCAAAGCTTTCCTGGTAGCATTCACAATTGTTTCTATCATAAAACAAGGTGACATGCGGGGTGTCAGGAGGAGGTACATAGGGCGCCAGAGTGGAGACCCAGGATTTCCTCTGATGGAAAGCCTCTGTGCGCGGTGGTTTCAGGTTGCAGCAAAACCCAGTATATGTCAGCCATTGAGTCCTGCAGTGGCTGGAGGAGGTATTGTCCATGTGAAAAAGAAGTGTTATTGCCACAAAATAACTGGGTGCCATTGGGCAAGTGAACCTGCAGTCCATCAGTCCCGCATAAAATGGTTGCTCCCAGTTTTATTAACATGTCTCTACCCAGTAAATTTACTGGTGTGTCAGTGGAGACTAGATAACTGTGATTCAGTGTCTGTCCACCAATTTCAGTCTTTAAGGGCTTGGTATATGGCAGGACCTGTTTTGCCCCCAAGAACCCCATGACAGTTGTAGTCCTGGTGGAGAGTGTGTTTGGAGGAGCCTGTTTGATGGTTGAACATGTGGCCCCAGTGTCCACCAGAAAAGGGAGGCTATTTCCGGACACAGTCACAGACAGCAGGGGGTCCGCAGTCCCGCTGTCTTCTGGGGTCGGTGGGGACCTTCAGTGGTGCTCAGGCCAGAGACTAGGCTCGTCCCAGGCCGGTAATTGGAGTTGTGGTCCGTATGCGCCGCATGCGGGGCCACCTCTGCCTCTGTATGGACGGGCCAGAGGAGCCATGGCGGGACCATAACACCCATACAGGTCCTTCTCAAAATATTAGCATATTGTGATAAAATTCATTATTTTCCATAATGTCATGATGAAAATTTAACATTCATATATTTTAGATTCATTGCACACTAACTGAAATATTTCAGGTCTTTTATTGTCTTAATACGGATGATTTTGGCATACAGCTCATGAAAACCCAAAATTCCTATCTCACAAAATTAGCATATCATTAAAAAGGTCTCTAAACGAGCTATGAACCTAATCATCTGAATCAACGAGTTAACTCTAAACACCTGCAAAAGATTCCTGAGGCCTTTAAAACTCCCAGCCCGGTTCATCACTCAAAACCCCAATCATGGGTAAGACTGCCGACCTGACTGCTGTCCAGAAGGCCACTATTGACACCCTCAAGCAAGAGGGTAAGACACAGAAAGAAGTTTCTGAATGAATAGGCTGTTCCCAGAGTGCTGTATCAAGGCACCTCAGTGGGAAGTCTGTGGGAAGGAAAAAGTGTGGCAGAAAACGCTGCATAACGAGAAGAGGTGACCGGACCCTGAGGAAGATTTTGGAGAAGGGCCGATTCCAGACCTTGGGGGACCTGCGGAAGCAGTGGACTGAGTCTGGAGTAGAAACATCCAGAGCCACCGTGCACAGGCGTGTGCAGGAAATGGGCTACAGGTGCCGCATTCCCCAGACCTAGGCTACAGAGAAACAGCACTGGACAGTTGCTCAGTGGTCCAAAGTACTTTTTTCGGATGAAAGCAAATTCTGCATGTCATTCGGAAATCAAGGTGCCAGAGTCTGGAGGAAGACTGGGGAGAAGGAAATGCCAAAATGCCAGAAGTCCAGTGTCAAGTACCCACAGTCAGTGATGGTCCGGGGTGCCGTGTCAGCTGCTGGTGTTGGTCCACTGTGTTTTATCAAGGGCAGGGTCAATGCAGCTAGCTATCAAGAGATTTTGGAGCACTTCATGCTTCCATCTGCTGAAAAGCTTTTTGGAGATGAAGATTTCATTTTTCAGCATGACCTGGCACCTGCTCACAGTGCCAAAACCACTGGTAAATGGTTTACTGACCATGGTATCACTGTGCTCAATTGGCCTGCCAACTCTCCTGACCTGAACCCCATAGAGAATCTGTGGGATATTGTGAAGAGAACGTTGAGAGACTCAAGAGCCAACACTCTGGATGAGCTAAAGGCCGCTATCGAAGCATCCTGGGCCTCCATAAGACCTCAGCAGTGCCACAGGCTGATTGCCTCCATGCCACGCCGCACTGAAGCAGTCATTTCTGCAAAAGGATTCCCGACCAAGTATTGAGTGCATAACTGTACATGATTATTTGAAGGTTGACGTTTTTTGTATTAAAAACACCTTTCTTTTATTTTTCGGATGAAATATGCTAATTTTGTGAGATAGGAATTTTGGGTTTTCATGAGCTGTATGCCAAAATCATCCGTATTAAGACAATAAAAGACCTGAAATATTTCAGTTAGTGTGCAATGAATCTAAAATATATGAATGTTAAATTTTCATCATGACATTATGGAAAATAATGAACTTTATCACAATATGCTAATATTTTGAGAAAGACCTGTACCCTCCGGGTGGACCATTCTTATGGGGGCAATCTCGGGCCTAATGTCCAGGTTCATTGCAGTAGTAGCACACATCAGCACTACCCAGTCTCCTCTGTGGTCCTCTCTGGAATCCCTTTACCCTCGGCCCTCCCCGTCCCCCAAAACGACCAGCATGTCCTTGATATGGGACCGGGGCCTGATGCCACTGTCTTGCTGTTTCTCGATTTCCAGGAAATGGAGGAGCCTGAGACACTGCACCTTCATACATAATTTTAGGTGTTTTACCCTCCTTTTTCTTTTCCCCCACCTTTTGTGTAGCTTCTGCTAATTGCATTTTGAGGAGCTGAGTTTGTAAAGTTTTTAATTCACTCTCCTCATTTTGTTTTGCCTCTTTGACTTAGATAAATGATGCATCAGATGGCGCTCCCATACTCCAGTCTCTGCCCCAGGTAGGTCGGGATTATTTTCCATATTAGTCTTAACCTGCAACGGTAACCCTCTTAAGACAGCATCCTGGAACCAGTCCCTTTGGGGACCAGCTCTGTCTGGATTAGTTCCTGTCTGTGCTAAGTATTCTCTAGGATTTGTGTTTGCGTTCCACTCAAATTTTGGAATGGTACGTCCTCTGGTTACTGGATACATTTGTCTAAGAGCTATGCCTATGAGAGTGGAATAGAAGGTAAATGGGTCCCCATCTGGTGCTGTTGTTATACCCGCAACAAGCTCTATGTCCCTACAGCTGTGTGGCTTCATGCATCGTCCAGCAATGGCCCTGTAATCACCTAGAGCTAAAGTGGTGCCTGCTGTCATGGAGTCCAGTGTCTGTAGCCATATAGAGGCACCTTCTGTGATAGGGGGAAGTTTCTCACACAAAGAGGTGAGATCGCCCAGTGTGAAAGGTTTGTATCTGTTTCCTCCAAATTGTTGTTGGAACAGAGGACCCATATAAGAAGGTTTGTGCTGGGTTCGGGGTCTCATGTTATAGCCATGTCCAGCAGGGGGAGGAGTAGCCTCAGGTACTGGTGGCGATGGGGTTGAAGGAGATGACATAGCTTCCTCATTTTCAATTGGTACCTGATTCTGTACTAGGTGTACTGTAATAGGTGGTCCCTGCATAGCAGCGTCATAATAAGTTACCGTAGTCAGTGGTTCTTCTTTTACCCATTTCCCTGACACTGACATAATAACTGAGCCCTCAATTACATCTGGTTTCAGAGGTGTAACCAACTCCATATCACTAGGTGAATGGGAAGTATACGGGGTGGAACATCTTTTTGGGCCAGAGGTTGCCTGCAATTGTCCCTGTAGTACCCGGTCAGCAAATGGGTCAGTTAGTGGAGCCTGTGAAATGAATGAACCTCCAGAGGACAGTTCAGACTCAGCAGTGGAATGTGAGCTGAGAGAGGCGGGGGCTGAGGGGGAGGGAGCAGGCGGTGATGGGCCAGGAGGAGACTGGCCATTTACTGGCAGCAGATCACACACGCTCACGTGTCCCCCAGTAACTTGCAACGTGGGGTATAAGCCTGCGGGGGGAGTGGGAAGTGTATAAGGTGGCGGCATTTCAACTGTACTGCTATCCTTAATCTGTCTGCTTTTCCTGTCTCTTTTCTCAGTCATTGCATGGTCACTACTTTGCCACAGCACACCCATCTGTGACCAAAATTTTTCATCCTTTTCTGCTTTGTCTGTAAGATTTTTCCACTTTCCTCTTCCCAACCACCTGCTGTCTCTACACTGTTTGTCAGCCAACTCTTTCTCCTGTTTTGACTGTTTCATCTTCAACCAGAACCACTTGCCAACATTCTCTCTATCTGTCTTGCTTTTTCCATCTTTTGACAATTCTTCATTTATTTTAGAATCCATCCGTTTAACCAACTTCTGCTCCTCTTTATGTTCATGTGATTTTTTAATAGCAGCTTTCATTATAAGCAGCTGGTTCTCTATGCTCTTCCATGGATCATTCTGTCCCCATCCACTATTATCTATTTCTCTATAAAATTCACCCTCCATCTTATGACAACTACTATCCTTTTTTTCTACCAGATATATTTAATGCGTTATCTCAGTCACTCACTCATTCAGTTCTGGCATGCCATGTCCCGAGTTCCCGGTCCAAATGAAGGTTCTCTAATCAACCTTCAAGACACCAGAACACATCCACCCCCCAGGAACCTGTTTTCAGTGGCCGGTCCTTGTTATCACCGTCAGGTTACCAGATCAAACACTTATCCAGTACCCCAGGCCTTTCACACCGTTTTTTTTTTTTTTTAACCCCAATGGGAATTGCTCGCTGCTTGGTGTTCTTCCCCACTCATACAACAGCTTTCATTCACTCGTGTTTTCCTAATTAGTCTGTTCTTGCCGGTGGTGTGTCCAGTTCACAGCTCATTTACTTAACTTCTCGAACTTCACAGGACTTTCTATCTTTTACGGTGTTATTTCCACCGCTTATATTGTTCCTTCTGTGCTTATGCAGACGTCTGTAATCTGAGTTTTCGCAAATAAATATCTCCGTTACTCATCAGCATTCATACACAGTATATTTGCCTGGTCTTGTTCTCAGTTATATGTAGAATTCGAGGTTTCTCAGTTCCTCGGGCCTCTAACCCAGCTAATAGTACCCCACCGTCGAGGACGTACTTTGAAGTGCCACGTTCGAGAAACTACTATATTTTTCCACACAACACCACCACTAAGTCTTGTAATTTTCTAAAAACAACATCCTACTCACCAGTTTAAATCCTAGTCAACATTTATGACACTCTTTTTCTTAAGTTTTAGCAGACTCAGACTTACTAAGACATTGGACACAATATTAATTTAGCCTATCGAAAATCCAAAAGCAGAGTTTGATAAAACAGGTTCTGCTTACCTTTTTCTGTAGTTTTGGCTAGCCTGTGTCCGGTGTCTGTTGGTCCTTGTCAGTGATCCCAATTTTCACCTGTTTTCCCAAATCCCGGACGACGCCCCCAAGTTGTCGAAGCCGTCTCTGCTTCCCCGGGTCCGTTGATTTGGGCACAGGTTTCAAAAGAGTTAAATAAACACAAAGTACAATCAGCTTAAGTTCGCCTCTGTGCAGAGTGAGAGAGATGCCCCAGCCAACGCCTGCGAGCAACAACTCTGCTCTCTCTCTGGTTCCAGCTCGTTTTATTAAGTCTCCAGAGTATGTTCACATTTCCTTTTTTACATTCATCATATCACTTAGTTGTACAACATGACAGTTCCTTATGTCCAAATAAGGAGTGCTTCCTGTTATTACTTCCAGCCGGCTCATCTTATCCTGTCTCCTTCACTCCCAATATGCTGCTCCCCTGTCTATTCACCAATTTATGACCTCTATCAGCACATTCCAGTTACACACATAGTTTATATTCTACACTGGAAATGAAGTTAAGTTAGTCTTGTAACTAACTTAGGCAATAATCAGCAAGCGTTTAGACAACCCTTCACAATGCAAGATCAGATAAAATATTATTTTAATAAAATAATGTTTTAAATAATGATCTGCTGAATAAAACCAAACTTCTGGATGACCATTTCTCAACGGTGTCTAATCAGCTGCCTTTAGTTATTGAAATAATATTTGAATAAACATTATTAAGAGAGTATTTTGGAAAAGAGCCAAATCTTTCTGGAGAACTGGGGCTTAATGGTGTTTACTTAGTTATCAAATTTAGTAAATGATGTTTAGGAACTATTATTCACTAGCTTGAAAACCAACAACCTTTCTGTTGAATACTCTTTAGTAGCAAGCACATGTTCTTACCGGTTAGCAGTTAAGCCAACAAAGAAGCGGATAGCTTAGCACCAGAATCAACACATACCTTTAAAATACCAGGGTTAATAAAAGGGTTAAAATACATAAGCGCGAACGGTGCGTTATGAGCAATGTTCTGTTTAAAATCACCCTTTAAATAAAGTTTATCTTAACCTTAAAACATACAAAGAACACAAACCGGCACGTGTGCTGCAGATAGCCTGCTAGCACTAAGATAGCCGAGTTTCACACAAACCTCATAAAATGAAAAACGTTTAGATCATTTCATCCTAAATCTGTCTCTGCCCAAAACACCTAACCTCATGAACCATGAGGAAACATTGTCCAAGGGGCGAAGCTTTAAGAAACGTCCACAGTCAACAAGCGGTTAGCTTTCATCTAACCTCAGGGGTAGAAGGTGCGTTCGCTCCGTGAACAAAAGGGCTAGCTCCAGACCTGTAGCTGGGCGGCTCGTTCTGTCCGTCAACCAGCTGTGCATTACCGTAAACACGGCGGTGCGGGCCGTTGTCCTTCCTTCAGACTCGGCTTGTAGAAACAGCTTCTCTACTGGGGATTTCTCTGCGACACAGTTTTGCTTCTGCGGGGGCTTCGGAGAGAAAAGGTAAGCAACTCTTACACCTTAATTTCCCTGTTCATGAATGAAATCACCGGGTACACAAACAGTGCTCCACTCATACTTATCTTGTGCATATGATCGATGATCGTATGACACTCTGATCCAGTTTGAAGAGTTTATGTCTGTTTGCCAGCAAAGAGACATCAGCGCGCTTTGTCTCCCCTATCCGGTCCTTCTGCAAGGCCATGTGGAAGAGAGCGGATGTAGCAACAGCTGTGCTTTTATTTGGGTAGTGGTGTCACAAGAAGTCCGCAGTTATCCCGTTTCCTGGCTGTGCCGGAAGAAGGTTAATGCACTTTATTTTGAAAGTTCCAGAAAGGTCCGTACCGTAGTTTAATGTTAAAATCCATGGCTGTGGGTCCCAACAACTACAAGAAAAACTGTGTAAAACACGAAGGGTTCCCAAATACGCGTTTGAACGTGATTATGTGTTGGAATAAGTCAGAGATATAACAGTAAAGTGTTATGATTTGGGGTTTTTTGGTTTCTGGTTTTTTCTTATATGTTTCTCACAGTTTTTGAATCATGTTTCTGTTTATTATTTTCCTGGTCATGCTTTAGTTTTTGTCTTCTAGTTCATGTTGTGTCAAGTTTGGTTTTTGGATCTGGTTATGCTTTAGTTTCATGTTTTTCTAGTTTCTGTTAGTTTGTATTCAACAGTCTCTGTTTTGCTCCAGTCATGTTTTGTTCTCTCCTGTCTGTTAATTAACTTTATTCAGTTCACCTGCTCCAAGCTAATCTGCCTCTTTGCTTCACCTGGTTCACGCTCCATATATACACCTCCGTTCTGTTTATTCCTTGCAGAAATATTTTCTGGATCATGCTCATGTCTTGTTTTTCGGATCATGCCTCCCTGTGTTCAGATCATGCTATGCCTGTCTCGCCTGCCTGTTTATTGTTTTGTTCCTGCCTCCTCTTTTGATTGAGTTTTTTGTTAATTAAATCCTTTCTTCACTTACCGTCATGATGCCTGCTTGTCTGCATTCCGGGGTCTTACGCTGCACTGAGCCTAACATAAAGAGAAATCAGATCAAATTGAGAGAGCCTTTACACACCAAACAATCCACCGAGTGCAACAGTGAAAACAATACACAATACGCTATACCACACACTGGATTATGTTTGTAAGTGTTATAGATACTTACAAACATATTTTGGCTAACCTGCAACAGAATAAAAGGGCTCCATTTTAACATAAAACAGACAAGCTTACTAGCCACATTTCTATTATAGATAACACTAAGGCATTATACCTACCTATACCTCACAATTACAATATTCCTAGTCAGAATTGTAACAACTTTTAATACCAATTACCTTTATGCCAGTACCAACAACCATTTAAATGATATGAAATTAAAATTGTGCTACTAAAAACTGCATTTCAGAAACCTACAAATCTTTACAAATTTTAAGTGGCCGTTATAACATATATTTTCTAGACTGGATATGTGTTTCAGATATCTTTAATAGAATTTTTCCTATCTAAAGTGGACATTTAAGATATACTCGTACTCGTCGTCTTCCGCTTATCCGGGACCGGGTCGCGGGGGCAGCAGGCTTAGCAGAGACACCCAGACGTCCCACTCCCCAGACACCAGCGTGTGTCCAGCGTGTCCTGGGCCGTCCCCTGGGCCTCCTCCCGGTGGGACGTGCCTGGAACACCTCCCAAGGAAGGCCTCCAGGAGGCATCCAGTATAGATGCCCGAGCCACCCCAACTGGCTCCTCTCGATGTGGAGGAGCAGCGGCTCTACTCCGAGCTCCTCCCGGATGGCCGAGCTCCTCAACCTATCTCTAAGGGAGTGCCCGGCCACCCTACGGAAGAAGCTAATTTCAGCCGCTTGTATCCGGGATCTCGTTCTTTCGGTCATGACCCAAAGTTCATGGCCATAGGTGAGGGTAGGAACGTAGACCGACCGGTAAATCGAGAGCTTTGCTTTTTGGCTCAGCTCTCTCTTCACCACAACGGACCGGCACAGTGCCCCCATTACTGCAGCAGCCGCATCGTTCCGTCTGTCGACCTCCTGTTCCATTCTTCCCTCAGTCGTGAACAAGACCCCGAGATACTTAAACTTCTCCACTTCAGGCAGGAACTCCCCTCCAACCTGAAGAGGACAAGCCACACTTTTCTGGGCGAGTACCATGGCCTCTGACTTGGAGGAGCTGATCCTCATCCCAGCCACTTCACACTCGGCTGTGAACTGCCCCAGTGCACGCTGTACGGGTTGGCTAGAGGGGGCCAGCAGGACCACGTCATCTGCAAAAAGAAGAGACGAAATCCACTGGTCTCCAAACCAGACCCCTCTGGCCCTTGTCTGCGTCTAGAAATCCTGTCCATAAAAGTTATGAACAGGACTGGTGACAAAGGGCAGCCCTGCCGGAGTCCAACATGCACCGGGAACAGGTCCGACTTAGTGCCGGCAATGCGGACCAAAACACTGCTCCGCTCATACAGGGACCGGATGGCCCCTAATAAAGGGCCCCCGATTCCATACTCCTGGAGCACCCCCCACAGGGCATCACGAGGGACACAGTCGAATGCTTTCTCCAGGTCCACAAAACACATGTGAACCGGTTCGGCAAACTCACATGAACCCTCGAGTACCCTGTAGAGGGTATAGAGCTGGTCCAGTGTTCCACGGCCGGGACGAAAACCACACTGCTCCTCCTGAAGCCGAGGTTCGACTATCGGCCGGACTCTCCTCTCCAATACCCTGGCGTAGGCATTACCAGGGAGGCTGAGTGTGATCCCCCTGTAGTTGGAACACACCTTCAGTCCCCCCTCTTATGAAGAGGGACCACCACCCCAGTCTGCCAGTCCAGAGGCACTGTCCCTGACCACCACGCAATGTTGAAGAGGCGTGTCAACCATGACAGCCCCACAACATCCAGAGATTTGAGGTACTCAGGGCGGATCTCATCCACCCCCGAAGCCCAGCCACCGTGGAGCTTTTTAACCACCTCGGTGACTTCAGCCTGGGTGATAAAAGAGTCCAACCCCACATCCCCAGCCTCTGTTTCCACCAGGGAATGCGTGATGGCAGGATTGAGGAGATCCTCGAAGTACTCCTTCCACCGCCGAATAATGTCCTCAGTCGAGGTCAGCAGCCTCCCACCCCCACTATAAACAGTTTTGGTGAAGCACTGCTTCCCCCTCCTGAGGCGCCGGATGGTTTGCCAGAATCGCTTTGAGGCCAACCGGTAGTCCTTCTCCATGGCCTCACCGAACTCCTCCCAGGCCCGAGTTTTTGCCTCTGCCACAGCCCGGGCCGCAGCACGTTGGCCTCACGGTACCCGTCAGCCGCCTCAAGAGTCCCACAAGCCAACCACACCCAATAGGACTCCTTCTTCAGCTTGACAGCATCCCTTAGTGCCGGTGTCCACCACTGGGTTCTGAGATTGCCACCACGACAGGCACCACAGACCTTACGGCCGCAGCTATGGGCAGCAGCATCGACAATAGATGTAGAGAACATGGTCCACTTGGACTCTATGTCTCCAACATCCCCCGGAATCTGGTCAAAGCTCTCCCGGAGGTGGGAGTTGAATACATCCCTGGCCGAGGGCTCCGCCAGGCATTCCCAGCAGACCCTCACTATGCGCTTGGGCCTGCCAAGTCTGTCCGGCTTTCTCCTCCTCCAGCGGATCCAACTCACCACCAGGTGGTGATCAGTGGACATCTCAGCCCCTCTCTTCACCCGAGAGTCCTAAACATGCAGCTGAAGGTCTGATGATATGACAACAAAGTCGATCATTGACCTCCTGCTTAGGGTGTTCTGGTGCCAAGTGCACTGATGAGGGTGCCCATCAGTGTTCCATATGCTTGAACATGGTGTTCATTATGGACAATCCGTGACTAACACAGAAGTCCAATAACGAAACACCACTCGGATTCAGATTGGGGAGGCCATTCCTCCCGATCACGCCTCTCCAGGTGTCACTGTCGTTTCCCACGTGGGCATTGATGTCCCCGAGAGGGGCACTATCCAGGACCCCCGACAGGGACACCAAGAAGGCCAGGTACTCCGCACTACTGCTCGGCCCGTAGGCCGAAACGACAGTCAGAGACCTATCCCAACCCGAAGGCGCTGGGATGCGACCCTCTCATCCACTGGGGTAAACCACTCAATAACCTATAGGCCCACAAATGATTTCATGAACACAGAGTGGAGATGGTGGAGAAGTATAAATACCTCGGTGTTCACCTGGACAACAAACTAGAGTAGTGATGCAACTGTGAAGTCGTCTACAAGAAGGGACAGAGCAGACTGTACTTCTTAAGGAAGCTTAGGACCTTAAGTGTTTGCAGCATGATGCTGCATATTTTCTATAAGTCTGTTGTGGAGAGTGTGATCTCTTCTGCCATCTTCTGCTGGGTTAGCAGCATCAGAGCCAGAGACCCAACAAGCTAATAACAAATTCTGTGTCTGTTCTGGAGACTCCTCTGGAAACTTCAAAGATCATTGTGCAATAAACAATTCTTCATAAAATCAAGAATATTATGGAGGTCCCTGAGCATCCTCTTCATTAGACTTTCATACAACAGAGTGTCTTTAGTCAGAGGCTTCAGGAGATTCTTCCTGCACACACTCATCAGCTTCTGCAATGGCTCTTTGAAGAAACCTGCATAATATGAATTACAACAACATTTAATTTCCCTTTGGGATTAATAAAAGCATTTTTGAATTTGTTTGACAGTTTGACTCTTGAATCCCACTCCACCACCTTAATTGACAATATTTTCACAAACTTCATAAATAAATGTACCATAGCAACAAGGTGGCTTTTAACAACCGGGAGCAGCTTTAAAGTTAAAATGATAGTACAAAACCAAATCCCTGATAAGTTGAAAAGGAGGTGCCGTGGATGCAGAGCAGGAGCAAAGAGAAGAGGAAGTAGGAGGCTGTTCAAATCATCTCTTCCATATAATATGATGGGTATTGTGAGATCGTGGGAAACAAGTTGGATGAACTCCAAGCCCTACACAGGACCCAAACAGAGTATCGAAAATGCAGTATTACATGTTTCACCACGACATGGCTGCAGGATCATATGCTTGACTCCAGCGTCTCTCCCAGGCTTTTTGACCATACGAGCAGACAGAGATTTTAAGAGGAGGAGCAAATGCAAAGGAGGTGGACTAGCAGTACTTATGAACAACAGATGGTGTAATCCAGGACATGTTACTGTGAAGTGTCATCTCTGCAGTCCAGCTATTGAACTGTTAGCAGTGAGTTTTTGTCCATATTATTTACCCAGACAGTTCATCAGTATTATTTTGGCGACAGTTTACGTTCCATCATCAGCTGTACGTCACTGCAAGTGATGTTATCAGCTCAGTTGTTGCTAAGCTACAGACAAAACACCCCAATTCATTTGTGACAATATCTGGTGATTTTAACCACGCTTCACTCTCTGCTACATTTACAGTGTTTTAACAGTTTGTCAGCTACTCTACCAGAGAAAACGAAACATTGGATTTGTTAATGCTAATGTCGAGGACTCATCCATCTCTAAAGCAAAACTTCCTTAAGGCAAATCAGATCACAGTCTTGCTTTTCTCTACTCAAAATATAAGCCCCTTGTTCAGAGGCAACCTTTAATAAAGAGAACTGTGAGAAGATGGTCACAGGAACTTGAGGAAGCCCTGCGTGGTTGCTTTGTGGCTAAAAACTGGGATGCATTGTGCCAGCCACATGGAGAGGACATCAATGTCATGAATGAATATGTAACCAACTATATAAGCTTCTGTGTGGATAATGGCATCCCCACCAGAACAGTGAGATGCTTCCCCATAAACGAACCCTGGATCACCAGTGACCTGAAGGACATGCTTAACAAAAAAGGAGCCTTTAGAGAGGGAGACAAGGAATTATTGAGGTGTATACAGAACCAACTTAAAGTCAAGATAAGAGATGGCAAGGAGTTGCACAGGAAGAGGCTGAAGAGCAAGTGCCATCAAAAAATATATCAGAGATGTGTGGTCAGGGATGAAGATGAAAGGCTTCAAGCAGAAGGACAATGAGACCAATGAATGTCTGGACAGAGCCAATGAACAAATCAATAGGTTCAGTTCAGAAACAAGCTCAGCATCCTTCTCTCCTGCTCACAGGCAAACAGACATCCCACCCTCCTTTGACCCACAGCTTTCCTGTCACGCCTCAAATGTTTTAGGACCTTCGGTGTTTGCAGAAAGATGCTGCATATCTCATATAAGTCCGTTCTGGAGAGTGTGATCTCTTCTGCCATCATCTCCTGGGGAAGCAGCATCAGAGTGTTGTGGAATTTTCTTATCAAAGTGGGTAGAAGTTGACTCATAACAAGAGAAAATCCGGACTTTGTCTTTATAAGTTTTATTCAAAGGCATTCAGCATTTGAAGACCCTGACACTGAGGTTAGTCAGTGAAACAGAGCCCCGATCAACATTTACACACAGTATTTATACCAGAACATGACAGTGTTATCTCAACTTCAAAGAGTCTGTGTTTTACGACCCCAGACCCTTCTCGGGTTCAGAGGTGACAAAGTTATCTGGGAACCCATCTGTCCTTCCCAACACATCATCCTAACTGTGGGTTTTAACCATTAAACTTCTGATAATGGCTTTTACAGCTTACTCCCTAACACAGATGTTCACAGAAGTGAGGTAACCCAAAGGTCACACACTTTGGAACACTTAATAAAAGAATTTCCATTACAAGAGCCAGGGACTTAGAAAAGCTCAACAAACTGATAAAGAAGGCTTGCTTTGTTCTGGGGACTCCTCTGGACCCTCTGGAGATCATTGTGCAAAGAATTATTCTTCATAAAATGAAGAACATTATGGAGAACCCTGAGCATCATCTTTATGATACTTGTACAACAACAGAGTGTCTTCAGTCAGAGGCTTCTTCAGATCTGCTGTAAGACGCAGCGCTACCGGAGATCCTTCCTGCCCACAGCCATCAGCATCTACAACAGCTCTTTGAAAAAACATGCACAATATAAGCTACAATAACATTTAATTTTCCTTTGGGATTAATAATGTATTTTTGAATTTTAATTAAATTGAAATAAGCCTGTCAGAGCACTATTTATCAATGATCAGTGATAATTTACCAGTATATGTTTTATGACACGATTACAGAACTACCAGAAATAAACACCAGAAATTATGTAGGAGAGTGAGAGCGGAGGAGGCAATGGAGGCAATGACTTATTAGCATGCAACTAGAAAACCATTTATCAACAAAATAATATTAATGAATCTTATGAAATATTTTTAGAAGTATTCATAGAACTTTACATTAAAAACTATCCAATAAGGGTATATGTTAAGCTCTTAATGTGAGGTCTCACTATTGCATCCTTTCAACATATAAAGGCCAGAACTGATGGTTAAATTACGATTTCTTAAAGCTGTCAATGTCATCAACCAACATAATGTAAATAACAATATTTACCAGAAAATCTTGACAATAAACCATTATGCACAGATCATTACATTGGTACATTTCTTTTTGTTATCATAAACAAGTTATATCCTTGCTATTAACATTTCAAGCTGCTCTCATACAGTTTTCTTTCAGATATGAACTGTGTTCCCCTATCAACTGAAGCTTAACCTTTTATGCTTTTAACCATTTTTATGGTCTTTTCTCCATTTTGCTGTTAAAACCTTTGCACTTTTTCTCTTTTCAGCCATCAAACTTTCATCCTTTTTCCATTTTTGCTGTTAAGTGGCCATACTCACAGGGAAGTTACCAAAATAAAAGCATGTAACCTTTTTTTTATTTATTAAATTATGAGTCAAACAGCATGTAATACAGAAAGAACACTTTTTTCCCTCAGTAATATAACAGTGGAGGGGACTTCCACAGCAATAGGATTCGCTTACGGGCAATAAGGGAAGAAAAAGCGATTACAATGTTATGGGTGGGTTTTGTGCAAAGACCGTTCGGAAGTTTACCAAAAATAGCTATATGTGGGTTTGGAGTTAGATTATTGCCCAATATGTCTGAGACTGCCTTGAAAAATAACTTCTAAAATTCCGCCTTCAGGGGTGCAGTGTCATTCCACCCGGGGGCCTTAGTACTTCTTGGGCAGCGACGCATGGAGTACCTTTGGAAGCCATCTGTTCTCCTGCCTCCTAGTCCTCTCCAGACCCTTTACGAGGTTTTATAGGGTGAATGTCGCCTCCCCACATCCTTTGGAGGGGATCTTGTTGCAGCCCACATTTCCATTATTGTTCATCTTTTGTAATACCTCGGGACTCTCTTGGTATTCGTCATCCAGTGCTTTAAGCACTGGTATCATCAAGAAGACTGAGGGACTGAGCTACCAGTGTCACATGATTATATAGACTCACTCGGTACCTCCAGGGGTCACACATGACTTTGATAATATTAGTACTCAACCTCCGTGAGCGCAAGAATGATTTATTTCAATTCAATTCAGTTTATTTATATAGCACCAATTCACAACATATATCGTCTCAAGGCACTTCACAGAGTTAATTAAATCGGAGTTATTCATACAGATTTCAAGTCAGGTACATACATTCCAATTAATCCTAACTATCAAACAGTGCAGTCAGTTCAGTTATTTATTCAAATTGGTTAAGTTTTTTCTATCTAAGGAGACCCAGCAGATTGCATCGAGTCAGTGACTTGTAGCAGTCACTCCTCCTGGATGAGCATGTTGCGACAGTGGACAGTCACTGGCATTGACTTTGCAGCAATCCCTCATACTGAGCATGCATGTAGCGACAGCGGAGAGGAAAAACTCCCTTTTAACAGGAAGAAACCCCCAGCAGAACCAGGCTCAGTGTGAGCGGCCATCTGCACAACCGATTGGGGGTTAGAGAGAACAGAGCAGAGACAGAAAAAGAACACAAGGAATTACAATAGTCCAGCCTTGAAGTAACAAATGCATGGACTTGTCATTGTTTTAAGGCCGACTTGACCCACATGCAGAGAACACTCAGACAAAGAAGCGTAAACTCAAAGTTTTATTACTCGATTCAGAAAAAGGGATGTCAAGAGCGAAGCGGGCCGGTCGTCAGGCTGCAAGAGAAACGACAGAGATGACCAAGAGAATCAGGCACGATAATTCGTTTCTGTGATCTATGCTCACTGTTCCAGTGGAGATCGATCCGCCGGGGGGGAGACAGTTGCAAGTCTGGAACGTGTGCCCGGTCCGCCGGGTGCCCCATCAAAACCGGCGGACCGGCCCTTTTGGCCGGATCGGACAATCAGAAAGCAAATGTTCAAAGGAACCACAATTAAAACACTGCCCGGGCCTCCCTACGACGCTGCGGCTCGTCATCGGGAAGCCGCGCACTCCCAAACTGCATGGGCTCGGGCTTGGGCTCGGGCTGGCACGGTGGCTGCACCGGCTGGGACAGAGACAGAGGAGGAGAGGCGAGATGTGCTCTAACAGTGGTCCGCTCTGAACGGGTCCACCTCCTCTCCCTCATCCGGGTGTCCAACCGGACGGCCAGGGCAATGTAATTGTCCAGTTCCTCAGGCTCATCCAAAAGGGTGAGCTCATCCTTCAAAGTCTCATCTAGAGTTTGAAAAAACTTGGATTTTAAGGCACTGGAGTTCCAACCTGATGCAACTGCCAGCGTACATAAATCAATTGTGAACTCTGTCAGTGGTCAAACACGTTGCCTTAATGCTTGCAAACGGCCACACTAGAACGTGTCCATGTCTACAGGTCCTTCTCAAAATATTAGCATATTGTGATAAAGTTCATTATTTTCCATAATGTCATGATGAAAATTTAACATTCATATATTTTAGATTCATTGCACACTAACTGAAATATTTCAGGTCTTTTATTGTCTTAATATGGATGATTGTGGCATACAGCTCATGAAAACCCCAAATTCCTATCTCACAAAATTAGCATATTTCATCCGACCAATAAAAGAAAAGTGTTTTTAATACAAACAACGTCAACCTTCAAATAATCATGTACAGTTATGCACTCAATACTTGGTCGGGAATCCTTTTGCAGAAATGACTGCTTCAATGCAGCGTGGCATGGAGGCAATCAGTCTGTGGCACTGCTGAGGTCTTATGGAGGCCCAGGATGCTTCGATAGCGGCCTTTAGCTCATCCAGAGTGTTGGGTCTTGAGTCTCTCAACGTTCTCTTCCCAATATCCCACAGATTCTGTATGGGGTTCAGATCAGGAGAGTTGGCAGGCCAATTGAGCACAGTGATACCATGGTCAGTAAACCATTTACCAGTGGTTTTGGCACTGTGAGCAGGTGCCAGGTCGTGATGAAAAATGAAATCTTCATCTCCATAAAGCTTTTCAGCAGATGGAAGCATGAAGTGCTCCAAAATCTCCTGATAGCTAGCTGCATTGACCCTGCCCTTGATAAAACACAGTGGACCAACAACAGCAGCTGACACGGCACCCCAGACCATCACTGACTGTGGGTACTTGACACTGGACTTCTGGCATTTTGGCATTTCCTTCTCCCCAGTCTTCCTCCAGACTCTGGCACCTTGATTTCCAAATGACATGCAGAATTTCCTTTCATCCGAAAAAAGTACTTTAGACCACTGAGCAACAGTCCAGTGCTGCTTCTCTATAGCCCAGGTCAGGCGCTTCTGCCGCTGTTTCTGGTTCAAAAGTGGCTTGACCTGGGGAATGCGGCACCTGTAGCCCATTTCCTGCACACGCCTGTGCACGGTGGCTCTGGATGTTTCTACTCCAGACTCAGTCCACTGCTTCCGCAGGTCCCCCAAGGTCTGGAATCGGCCCTTCTCCACAATCTTCCTCAGGGTCCGGTCACCTCTTCTCGTTGTGCAGCGTTTTCTGCCACACTTTTTCCTTCCCACAGACTTCCCACTTAGGTGCCTTGATACAGCACTGTGGGAACAGCCTATTCGTTCAGAAATTTCTTTCTGTGTCTTACCCTCTTGCTTGAGGGTGTCAATAGTGGCCTTCTGGACAGCAGTCAGGTTGGCAGTCTTACCCATGATTGGGGTTTTGAGTGATAAACCAGGCTGGGACTTTTAAAGGCCTCAGGAATCTTTTGCAGGTGTTTAGAGTCAACTCGTTGATTCAGATGATTAGGTTCATAGCTCGTTTAGAGACCCTTTTAATGATATGCTAATTTTGTGAGATAGGAATTTTGGGTTTTCATGAGCTGTATGCCACAATCATCCATATTAAGACAATAAAAGACCTGAAATATTTCGGTTAGTGTGCAATGAATCTAAAATATATGAATGTAAAATTTTCATCATGACATTATGGAAAATAATTAACTTTATCACAATATGCTAATATTTTGAAAAGGACCTGTATATTGAAAGTCAACTTAAAATCTTTAATGAATTCGTCATAGGTGCAGCCAAAACGGTTGTGGTTTGTAAACTTTGCCTCCGCCCACCGCAGTGCCCTGCCGGTGAGCAGGCCTAACACATAGGAGATTTTCACGTCGTCATGGGGAAACGACTGTGGGGACCTATTGAAAACGAGGGTGCACTGTAACAAAAACCCACGACAACTACCAACTTCCCCGGAAAACGTCTCCGGACTAGGGGAAACCACATCCCGGCTAGTTGCGGAAGTTGCTGGAATTCCGGAGGTGCCTCAGCGCCCTCCGGCGGTGAGGCGGGCATAACCCCCAGAGTATGCTGCATTAGGACTGTGAGCTGTTCCAACTGCTGACTAACCTGTCGCTGCTGGTCGAAGAGGGAGCATGGTGCCATCTAATCCTGGCACCATGTGCCAGGATTAGATGGCCGTGTTCAGACACGGTTTTCTGGAGTGCCTCTGCTGGGTCCGGCTGGCCTGAGTGCTCTGTCATTGTTTTTAAGGCCGACTTGACCCACATGCAGAGAACACTCAGACAGAGAAGCGTAAACTCAAAGTTTTATTACTCGATTCAGAAAAAGGGATGTGAAAAGCGAAGCGGGCCGGTTGTCAGGCTGCAAGAGAAACGACAGAGATGAGCAGGAGAATCAGGCAGGATAATTTGTTTCTTTGATCTATGCTCACTGTTCCAGTGGAGATCTATCCGCCCGGAAGACAGGTGCAAGTTTGGAACGTGTGCCTGTGCTGACTCGGCTGGAGCGTTCCGATGGTCCAGGTAAGCCGAAGGTGGGTGGACAGGTGGCGCTTAAACAGCCTGGAGGGCTCGCAAGGGCAGCTGCCAGCCCAAACAACAACCTGGAGTCCACATTCAACAGAAGAGTCTTCTAGAGAGGTATTCCCAACTCGAAGGCTCGGCTTGAACTGCCTAAGGCAAAGTGGAAAAAACAGGCAAAGAGAGTTCTTAGAGAAAACAAAGTACATTCTTAGAGAAAACAAAGTACATTTCCGAACACCATTCCCAGCCCAATTCTGTGTTGTTCCATGACAGTATACTATAAAAAGTAATCAGGGGTAACAAAGGTTGAATTGTCAGAGACCCTGTCAGTTAATCGGACCTGCCAGCACCCCTTAAGGGGGTCGAGTTTAGTTACTAACCTTGCAGTTCCAATATTGTCCACACAATCCTCAATCCTGGGGAGAGGATATGAGTCATGGACTGTTACATAATTTACCTTGCGAAAGTCAGTTATGAAATGCGATGAACAACCTGTCTTGGTTTCTAACAAGCACAATGAGCTGAAGGGAATCAGACTAGGTTTAACTAAACTGTGTTTCAACAAATACTCGGTTTCCTGTTTCATTAATGACATCTTTAGAGGATTAGAGCGGTAGGGGTGCTGCTTGATGGGTTTAGCATTTTTGACATCTACATCATGCTGTAGCACCGTAGTGGAGGTCGGTATGTCACCAAACAGACAAACACACTCATTTACTAGGCCACTTACATTTTCCTGTTGTTTGGGGAAGAAATGGTTAAGCTGACCATTCAAAGATTTTAACATCTCTGAATTTGCAAGACATAGACTAGTAGACTATTTACACGCACACAAAAAGTTTTCACATAATCCACTACATTTGCTTGACCCTTCTGTGGGAAGCAGGAACTTCTCCACCAGGGCTTTGAGTGGACTATGGAGTGTTGGGACCCCAGCCATGAAGTGAACATGGACTCTGAACTATATATCATCGAAGGTCTGTATGAATCTCTGCAACCTTTCAAAATAATGCTAACCAATTCCTAACAGCCCAGGAAGAGGAGGAGTCAGAGCTAGAATCTCTGACCCAAGGGCACGTTACCCCCTCCGCTTGGTCTCATTCCGGCTGCAGACAACGGCTAATAGAGGGACCAGAGCATGTGTCAGCTGGAGGGCTTGAAACTCGTGGGTGAGTAAGGCTTCTACTTTGAAGAATCCTTGAATCCAAAAGTTAAGAAAATCACGCCGATCGTATGCGACAAAGTTAAGTATTGATTTTGCCATTCTTGTACCCAGCATTTATTAATAAAAACCGTGTAATAAGGCAAGTGTGGCTTGACTTTTCTTCTGAGGCCTACAGAAACAGCCCTAATTCAAGCAGATTGTCCTCCACAGCCGGAGGACAAGGAATCGGGATCACAGCATTGCAGGCCTTCCTGCATGCATGTCCTGGTAGAGAGCGCAACCCTGCAACACCTCAGGCACTGAACGAGCCGAACGTGCCTTTGTCGTACAGTCCAAGCTGGCTAACCAGCCAACGCCCCCCACTAGCTGCAACACTGGCCCCTTTGTCAGTGCCCACACATGGATCACCGGGACAGTTTCGCTTCCCGTAACTCGTCGCCCAGGACATCTTTTCTCCAGCACGGTTGACGTAAGACAGAGATTAGTTTAGAAAGAAATAATCTAAATAATGTTTATTCCATGACGTTTAGTTTTTGTTTGAGTTGGGTTTGGGTTGAAACTCAGCTAAGTAGTAGCAGACTAGCTGCTCAGCTAATGATGTGTTCTGTGTTGTATTTGACTCGCCGCCCTTTTATGAGTCTATTAAGAATCATTTATCCAGAAAGGTTTGGTTCTTATTTAAAATAATATTTCCTTAAATATTATTGTACTAAATAAAGGCAGCTAATCAAACACCATCGAGAATTAGTCATCCAGTAGGTTGGCTTTATTCAGCAAATTATTCTTTTATCAAAATAATGTTTTAATAAAAGTATAATTTTGCACAGTGGTGCAGTTGGTAGTACTGTTGCCTTGCAGCAAGGAGGTCCTGGGTTCAATTCCCAGCCTGGGGTCTTTCTGCATGGAGTTTGTAAGTTCTCCCTGTGCATGCGTGGGTTCTCACCGGGTACTCCGGCTTCCTCCCACAGTCCAAAGACATGCCTGTTAGGTTAATTGGTCACTCTAAATTGCCCTTAGGTGTATGAATGAGTGTGTGCGTGGTTGTTTGTGTGTTGCCCTGCGATGGACTGGCGACCTGTCCAGGGTGTACCCTGCCTCTCGCCCATAGACTGCTGGAGATAGGCACCAGCTCCCCCATGACCCACTATGGAATAAGCGGTCGAAAATGACTGACTGACTAAAATAATGTTTTATCTGATCTTGCAGTGTGAATGGTTGTTTGAAGGTATACCAATTATTGTCTAAGCTCCAAGACTAACGTAACACCATTTTCAGATTCCTCAAGGTAATCCCTTGTTCTCAAACATAAATAACACAGAATGGTAATGTTGCATCATTTTATTGGTCATGTTTTTAACTATCTTTGATTCACTTGTTCATATTGTATATAGTACTTGGTCTTCCTTATTCTTTCATTTTGCATTTTTCATTTAGTTGGATTGTTCTAGTCAAGTAAAGACTTTGTTGATTGAAATATATTTGACATTGAGTTGACTTACTTTTGTTAATAAATTCTTGTATTTTAAGAAATTGTTTGAATTTATTCCATGTGTGTGCAGAGTTTTGATGTTCAGTAATGTCAGAGCTTGGCTCACCCCTTTCACTATTCACCAGATAACACTTAACAGATGGAATTATTATTTAATAAAATATTAAAATGGTATTATAAAATATTGAGTAATATATTTATAACAACAATCACAACAGGGGGTCTATGACCAAAATTCTACTCTGCTGAACTAAAGCCAAGTGATTCTTGCACAACTTCACGAGCAGCAAACAGCATAAATAGGATGCCTTCTTCCCAACTTTTTGTGGACTAGAGACAGTACTTCCGCAGCATTGACGTTAAGATCTGGTGCCACCATTCTAAGGCACCTTGGGACTCAGGATGATATGCAGAGGAGACAACATGCTTAATGTGAGAGTGTGAGCAACTTGTCTAAATATCTAATATAGGAAATTAGTAAATTGATCAGTTTGTATTACTTTTGGCAGGCCCGATGTAGAAAAAAACTGAGTGCTTTAATCACAAATTTTGCAGATATTTTGAGCAAAGAAACGGCCTCAGCGAAGCAGGTAGCTGCACACATAATAGTTAGCAGGTACTGATTTCCAGATTTTGTGCTAGGCAGAGGGCTTACACAATCTACAATGATATGGTAAAACGGCAGGTCAAATACAGGTATCAGACAGAAAGGAGCAGGGGGTATAACCTGGTTTGGTTTACCAGCAATCTGACATACATGACAAATGTGACAAAACCTGGAAAGATCCCATTTCATACCTGGCCAAAAGAAGTGTTTTAAAAAAAGCTGGTTTTGTAATACCTAAATGTCCAAACAACTGGCTTTCATGAACCAGAGAAAAAACCTTTTGTTTGTATATAGTCAGAACAAGAACCTGTTTAACTTTATTCCAGTCTAAATTTTCAGCACCAAAATTTCCTGCACCTGATGGAGACCATTGTCGCATTAAAACATGTCGTTCCACAATGTAGTCATTGTCTTAGTCATTGGCCTTTGAAGTAAAACACCATTTATCAAATAAGATCCCTTTCTCTCTAGCAAATTCTACATTTGCCCAACAGATTTCTCTTTTGCAAAAACTTCTGTCTGTAAGCTTCAGGGACCAACTAATAAGCTTGCAAGACTGCAGCTTTAACAGTCTCATAATTTAGGCTGTCCTTTAAGGGGAGAGCTGCCACCACCTCTTGAGCTTTACCACTCAATTTACATTCGAACAGAAGAGGCCAAATATCACCAGACCACAACAAAGCACCTGCAATGCGTTCAAATGCTGCAAAGTATGAATCAATCTCAGATTCTCTAAATGCAGGCATTAGAGGAATGCACTTGCTAATATCGAAGGGTGTGGTAGACATGGAGGAGGAACCTGCACAGTCAACCGAAGCAGGCAGTGTTTGTTTCTGGGACTCCAGCTCAAGCCGGCTCAACTTTACAGCTGTCTCTGCCTCTATCTCCAGTTTCCTAACTTAGGCTTTTTCCTCAGCCTTTATTTGGAGACGTGCCAAGAGCAGCTTTTACCGAGCTTCATCTCGGCCTCCCGAGCTTGCAGAAAAGAGCAGGTCATAATGAGGAAGAGTGGGTCTTCCCCTGCCCATCTCTCTCAACACCCACCCCAGCTGCTACATCGGGACCCTCAGGGAGGCCAACTTCCATTGAAGCAGCTTTGCATAGTACAGCAGGACCTGCACATGCACCAACAAAGCCTCAATCAACTTGTCCATCACCAGAGTCTTTAAGTCGCATTTGAGAACCTGCTTTAGGACTTGCCACTTAAAATGATCCACAATTTGCAGCAAATCCCGCTTGCGATAGCTATTAACAAGCTCAACAGATGGAGCAGACAAAAAGTGCTTTAAACTAAACTTGGACGCCATCATACTAAAACCAAGAAAGAAACCCTCAAGCCTTAAACATCAGGTTATTTCTTAGTATCCCTTCGATCCCATATGAGCACCCACTTATGTTATACCCACTGATGGCACGGACGAACGAGATAACATAAATGTAGTGTCCAGATGGTAAGTTCAGATTGAAAGGGGTTTATTTACATGGTTCTGAACATAAAGAGACAACACTACAAGCGCTGTTAGTCAAGAAAACGTAAGGTTCAACACAGGTAAAGTTTCTCAGGGCAGGGGCTGGACTAAACCTGCAATAGAAAAAACCAACATAAAGCCTTTTGAATAGCAAGAAACAAGCACCATATAACCAAAAACCTAATACCAGGGCCCCATTTCAGGAAGCGGGGATAACAAGCTCCAAGTAAAGACCACATACCCTGAGTAGACCCAATCCACTCTATCGAACCCAGGGTTTTCAGTTTCAGAACATGGGCTATCACTTGCATTACTCAAGTCTAAGTCAAAGTCACCCAGAGTTATGCACAAGCTCTAGTAAATAAGAAGCCCTTATCAATGGAAGGCAGATAACACAATGGCAATGAAAGGAAATAAAAAGATTCTAAGTGTGTATTTCTCGCCAATGGAATAAGAAATATTAATGTCAGCATATGGAGAATATCAGCACATATTTAAGAGGAGAAGCAATGCTGCTGCTGCTGCAAAATATCAAGAACCAGCGTGGCAGAGACCAAGTCAATGTGTGAGTGTAATTTGACTGCGAATGAAAGTTTTATCCTTAACACTACACTTATTCAACGTCCAAAAAATATGTGTGCAATAAATGTGTGTCTAGGTACAACCCAGCTGGCACAAAACTGACATGGCAGCAAATCCATTTGAAATATAAAAAGCCAGTTAAATCAGGTCAGGTCCAGATATAAGCTATTGGTATGTTTAACCTTTTCCAACTGAATTACCCACATATTCAACATATGCAATTAATGCTGTGTAAGAAGTTAAAGGTTGGCTCATGACTTAATATGAAAAAGAATAGACATGCAACTGTAAATGAGATATTTTTCTCTCCCTAAAGCTCCCTGTGAAACAGCTGTACAAAGTGTATTTACAAGAAAACATAGAAACATGTATAATCAGAAAGGAATATCTAAAAATGCAGCTGCAGAAAACACAAATTAAAATACAACTGCTGGACTATCAGTTAAATGTGGGTGAGGTGCCCACAGAGGTGGATGATATTTGTTTGAACAAATGAAGTTATTATGTTAACATACAGGGGTAAAATACAGTAAGATTTTTGACCTTTACAAAAGAGAAAAATGGCTTTTTGTTTTACGTTGTCTTTAAGATCCCTTGAGTTCAGAGAAGTGAAAGATACAGGGGTTGGACAATGAAACTGAAACACTTGTCATTTTAGTGTGGGAGGTTTCATGGCTAAATTGGACCAGCCTGGTAGCCAGTCTTCATTGATTGCACATTGCACCAGTAAGAGCAGAGTGTGAAGGTTCAATCAGCAGGATAAGAGCACAGTTTTGCTCAAAATATTGAAATGCACACAACATTATGTGTGACATACCAGAGTTCAAAAGAGGACAAATTGTTGGTGCACGTCTTGCTGACGCATCTGTGACCAAGACAGCAAGTCTTTGTGATGTATCAAGAGCCACGGTATCCAGGGTAATGTCAGCATACCACCAAGAAGGACGAACCACATCCAACAGGATTAACTGTGGACGCAAGAAGAAGCTGTCTGAAAGGGATGTTCGGGTGCTAACCCGGATTGTATCCAAAAAACATAAAACCACGGCTGCCCAAATCACGGCAGAATTAAATGTGCACCTCAACTCTCCTGTTTCTACCAGAACTGTCCGTCGGGAGCTCCACAAGGTCAATATACACGACCGGGCTGCTATAGCCAAACCTTTGGTCACTCATGCCAATGCCAAACGTCGGTTTCAATGGTGCAAGGAGCGCAAATCTTGGGCTGTGGACAATGTGAAGCATATATTATTCTCTGATGAGTCCATCTTTACTGTTTTCCCCACATCCGGGAGAGTTACGGTGTGGAGAAGCCCCAAAGAAGCGTACCACCCAGACTGTTGCATGCCCACAGTGAAGCATGGGGGTAGATCAGTGATAGTTTGGGCTGCCATATCATGGCATTCCCTTGGCCCAATACTTGTGCTAGATGGGCGCGTCACTGCCAAGGACTACTGAACCATTCTTGAGGACCATGTGCATCCAATGGTTCAAACATTGTATCCTGAAGGCGGTGCACCAATACACACAGCAAGACTGGTGAAAGATTGGTTTGATGAACATGAAAGTGAAGTTGAACATCTCCCATGGCCTGCACAGTCACCAGATCTAAAAATTATTGAGCCACTTTGGGGTGTTTTGGAGGAGCGAGTCAGGAAACGTTTTCCTCCACCAGTATCATGTAGTGACCTGGCCACTATTCTGCAAGAAGGATGGCTTAATATCCCTCTGACCAGTGTGCAGGACTTATGTCATTCCCAAGACGAATTGACGCTGTATTGGCTGCAAAAGGAGGCCCTACACCATACTAATAAATTATTGTGTTATAAAACCAGGTGTTTCATTTTCATTGTCCAACCCCTGTAGGTTCGGGAGCAGGGCCACATCCAAACCCCACCTCTTATTACCCTGCAGTGTACTCATACCAAGTTCACCCAAACTCACAGTCTGTCACGTTCTTTCAACCTCACCCACCCACCAGTCCCTTACCCTTAACCCCTTCTCACCTTATCCATCTTCATTCCCTTCATCCCTCTACCCTCATCTTTACTTCCTCATTATTTGTCTTCTTTTCATTGCAGGTCCCATCTGGGGAGGGCCCTAAATGGACCCGGGGGGAAAACAGCCAGTTCGGAAAATTGCACCCCATGCTGAGTCTTCTCCCAGGCCTTCCGCCAGTCTCCCCAGATGACCTAATCCTCACTTCCAGTTCATCCATCCACTCGACTTCTTGCTTCAAATTAACCTTTAATCTCATATCTTCGTGGCGTGGTCCTTGCTAGTGAAAATATTGATAACTGACGTACTTTCACTTGCAGGGAAATAAAGAACATTTAGTGAAATGAAAGGACTTTTGTCTATAGTTCGGGAAGTGATTGGCAAATCAGAAATTATTAAGACAAATATGCACACACACACACGTATATATAGATATCTATATAGATATACAATGCTCCAAAAAATAAAGGGAACACTCAAATAACACATCCTAGATCTGAATGAATGAAATATTCTCATTGAATACTTTGTTCTGTACAAAGTTGAATGTGGTGACAACAAAATCACACAAAAATCATCAATGGAAATCAAATGTATTAACCAATGGAGGCCTGGATTTGGAGTCACACACAAAATTAAAGTGGAAAAACACACTACAGGCTGATCCAACTTTGATATAATGTCCTTAAAACAAGTCAGAATGAGGCTCAGTATTGTGTGTGGCCTCCACGTGCTTGTATGACCTCCCTACAATGCCTGGGCAAGCTCCTGATGAGACGGCGGATGGTCTCCTGAGGGATCTCCTCCCAGACCTGGACTAAAGCATCCACCAACTCCTGGACAGTCTGTGGTGCAACGTGACGTTGGTGGATGGAGCGAGACATGATGTCCCAGATGTGCTCAATCGGATTCAGGTCTGGGGAACGGGCGGGCCAGTCCATAGCTTCAATGTCTTCATCTTGCAGGAACTGCTGACACACTCCAGCCACATGAGGCTCTGGCAGTGCTCCTCCTGTTCCTCCTTGCACAAAGGTGGAGGTAGCGGTCCTGCTGCTGGATTGTTGCACTACCTGAGCCACTTGTGTGGGTTGTAGAGTCCGTCTCATGCTACCACGAGTGTGAAAGCACCACCAACATTCAAAAGTGACCAAAACATCAGCCAGAAAGCATCGGTACTGAGAAGTGGTCTGTGGTCCCCACCTGCAGTACCACTCCTTTATTGAGTGTGTCTTGCTAATCACCAAAGATTTACCCCTGTTGTCTATTTCATTTGCACAACAGCATGTGAAACTGATTGTCAATCAGTGTTGCTTCCTAAGTGGACAGTTTGATTTCACAGAAGTTTGATTTAATTGGAGTTATATTGTGTTGTTTAAGTGTTCTCTTTATTTTTTTGAGCAGTGTTTATATATATATAGATACGTTTCACTGTGAAAAAAAATCTAGCTCATCTGCCTTTTCCCTGTGGTCCTACTGCCATTTGTAGAAGTACACTGCTCCTGGTCAGAACCAACCAATCAGAGCCAAGAGAAATGTCTTAACAGAGTCAATCACGCTCATGCTTGTATACATGCTGCTCACACACTCCCCTGCACACCATTTTTTGCATGACCTTTTAAGCGGACGCATGGTAAAAGTGCCATTTTGTGGCACTGTTGGCATGCTATATAAAGTACCCCTACAATGTGGGAGCCTTTACAACAGGTCTCATATCTGTTCTCACTGAACGGCTTCAGAATGCTGGTATAAGACGGTTTCTTTGTCCAGTCAGAAGAGATCCCGAACATGTCTAGTGCTGTACGCTGTTCTCACCTTACAAGGTTTTTAATAAAAGCTGATTATATGACGATAATCCATCTCTTTCTTTGTTAATACATTTTTTCCCAACATGTATGGTGTGTAAGGGGAGCAGAACTCATCCATATGTTAGAGGGTGCCTTGACACAGACACAAGCACCTGCACTTGAAATGTCAAATCATCTAGAGTAAAAAACTTTAAATTAGGTAGCAGAGCTGTAATTTCAGGGGCTGACAACATGGCAGCAAGACTTACTATGCAACAGGCTGTTGAACTGATCTTCCAAGATGAGGATGAGGACAGTAATTTGGAGGAGGATGTGTCGAAACAGGAAGACATCTTGGAAGAAAACTGATTACGGGCCTCTGATCAAGATGTGTCTGAAGGAGCAGGCAGCAAGGCAGACATTGATGTTGAAAAACAAGGCTTTTTCTTGGACATCTCTCCCTCATCAAGTGGCAGGCAGGAAGGCAGCATAAAATGTCATTAGGCTGTGATATCAAATGGTCAGATTCAGTTCAGATTACCTTGATCTTTGTTCCTATGCTCTTACACACATTAAAGAAAAATAGAAAACACCATCTAGGACAAAAACAGTGGTATTTGGTAAGTAAGAAGACATTTTTTCATTTTTATAGTACATGCCAAGTAAGCCTGGAAAATATAGAAATAAAATATGGGTTGCTTGTGTTGAACATTCTAGTTATGCTTGGAAAATGCAAGTATACACTGGAAAGCCAGCTAGTGGAGCCCGGGAGAGGAAACAAGGCATGCGTGTTGTGTTGGAGATGACAGAAGGGTTAAGGGGACACAATGTGACGTGTGAACACTTCACCTCTCATGAGCTTGGTCAGTAGCTCCTGAAGAAGAAAATCACAATGGTTGGCACAGGAAGAACGGTACAAACCTGAGCCGCCCCCTGCTCTTATTACAACAAGAGGGAGACGGGCCTTTTCTTCTAAGTTTGCTTTTACTCAGGACACTAGAGTTGTCTCACACATGCAAAAGGCGAACAAGAATGTCATCATTATGAGCACATTACATAAGGCTGCAGAGGTGAGTGTTTAGGCGGACAGAAAATGAGCCAACATTCTGAAAATGCCAACAAAAGAGCAATGGACAACCTTGACAATGACAGGGAATTACAGCTGCAAAGAAGCTGGCCTCTCGTAATATTCCACAATAACAATGACACATCTACGTACAACACATTTCTTATATGGAGTGACCTGAGCCCTACCTAGAGAGCAAGCAAGAGGAACTGGAGAAGGTTTCCCTCCCTAAAAATGGGAATTGGTGAAGGGGTGAAATGATCCAAAGCTCACACTAGACAGCTTTTCATTGCTGTTTATTTATCCATAGAAATGTTGGTTTTCTTGAAGAACCTAAGATGAGTGTGATGCAGAATAAAACCGTATAATTAACGTAAGTGATCAATACATAACTTTCCAATGATATTTTACTGACAGATTTACATAACAGGTGGCTTGCTCAGTTTCACTCCAGCTCATAAACTCAAAAAATGAAATCAGTTAAAACTTTACAAATACATATAATCATTGTGTTGTTTTGTATCTTTACTATCAATCCCAAATCAATCAGCCTTAAAAGATAAGCTTTCAAAGCTGTATGTCCAGAGATCATTGTGTCCTCTCATCAGCAGCCTTCTGTCTGTGCTCCACCTCAGAACGAACGCTGCCCTTCATCATTGTCTGCAGGATCCATATGCTCAGATGGATCAGAGCAAATGCTCCTCCAGCTGTCCACAGCCACTTCTTCCGGAGCCAGCTCTGAGCCTTCATTGTGACTCACTGTAAGACAGCAAGAACAGAAATTCACTCAATATTTGAAAGAGATGTTCAAATTTGTGAGAAAATATGGCTCTACCACTTCACAGCCGTGCTCTAAGTAAGAACATTACAGAAAGAAAGTTTTAGGATCTCCAGAAACGAATCTTTTTACTTGAACACATATTGGTGTTTGGTAGGCGCAGATGGACAGTGGAGGATGATACAATGTCTCCGTTCAATGTGCACCCACAGAGTGGACAGTTGCAGTCTTTGCTACGTACTGAGTAACTCTTGTTCAGGAACCCCATATCAACCCCAACACTTCATAGGGGTTACTGGTCTTGTACTATCACAAAGTCTGTTACTTATCATCTTAAAAACACTGTAAGACTTAAGGGTTCCTGATCAAAGCACTGCTCAAAAAACTGATTCATGTTTATATTTTCAGATCAATCAAGCAGCTGCAGCTCACCCAAAATGCCACTGTCATAGTCCTTACAAACACCAAGAAAGTGGATCATATCTTGGTGTGGACTGGGGAGAAAAAGTGGCCTGGGATTCCTGCGAGACTGGCCCACTTTCAACTGCTGGGTTGAAATTTTAATGAAACATACGCCTTTAAACATATATACACACATAATTACAGTGAATGTGATGACTTTTATTCTCATATGGCCAATATAATTTACAGCAACAATATATGTATACATATTTAGCCTATAAGGCACACTAGAACAAAGATGCAGTTTCTTGACAACAAATGACTTCCTAACCTAACAACTTTAACCTGACAAAGTAGAGGGGAAGAAAAACTGGAAAGCTGCTGTATTTGTAAACCTACATTGTTGACTGTATAAGTAACCTCTCCAGCAAAAGGATGTTCTGCTACACAATCTATAATCTTATCAATCTCCAGCATCCTTAGCACATCTGGCTTTCAGAGCAGGGCTGGTTCTAGGCATGTATAAGAGGGGGCAGGCAGAAATGTGAAGGGGACATCGTGAGGCCTACATATTATGTTCTGGCATGTTTATTGTTGTTGTTGATTACTGGTTCCCCCCAATTGGGCTTCTTTTGAACACGTTGGGCTGGAAAAAGCTGTGGATGGGTTGTTAAAATTTGGGCTGCTTTTCACAACATTTGGAGGGTTTTAGAAATTATTCATGGAAAAATTCTATCAAAATAGTTGTCATTGTGTAGCAGATAAGCAAAAACCTAGGCATCTCAAAATGTTGTCTTTTTACTCATATCAATAGTTCATTTATTTTGAAAAAGAGAATCTGTTGAACTTGACATCATAAATCAGTGGTCACTGGTTAATCAACTGTCACTGTTAAATTATATTGGTCAATTGTAAACGCCCAAAATGCTGTTAAGAGTTCATCAAATATACACTGAGGTGCAGCCTTTACTTTGTTAAGCTTAGACTTGAGAGACAGCATCATGCTGAAGGGGGAAAAATAAATAATATTCAGAAAGCTATAATGGTGGATTGCCCCTGTCCCAAAGGATGGCTCCAAAGCTTGCTGTTATAAAACAAATATCGATGCTACTTCATGATTTTAAAGAACATGGTGCCACCATGGCCCAAACTAAACAAGGTGAGGCAGCATTTACTTTCAAGGTCCTCGACTCTGGAACCAACCTGGGATATGCAAAAACTGGTGGCTCCTTTAAATCAGGACAAAAAACATTTTATTAACAGTAGCTTTTGATCAAACAATCTGACTAATGAACTGTTTACCTGTTTGAAGTGCAAGATTGAAAACAATATTTGGATTTAGATCTAAATTTAAATTTGCCTTTAATATCTGTATTTTAACATTTGTTTCTTTTAAGCAATACTTTTAAGTGTTTATCTTAAAGAAAGCTTAATACGTCAAATTCTTAAAGGTCTGTTATTTTCTTTTTGTCTTTCTTTTGACGTCCTGTAAATTACTTTGGGTGGCCTTGTGCCACATAAATAAACTTGCATTGCTTTATCTCTTGATGGTTTAGGAGCGTGATATAGGTGGGTTGACTTTGAACACCCATTCTTTGTTGGAACTGGTTTAGTTAATTCACAAGGCGTGATAAAAACATGCAGATCAGGGAATGAGAGGATGTTCTGAAAGAAGCTAATGTAAACTGAATAGTACTGAATTTAGATTATACATCTGCTGTGTTCTTGGAACACCATCTAGTGGACAAACAAGGAACTGCATTTGCCATTACATCTTGGACACCATGAAAAAAAGATGCAGCTGTACTCTGGAACCACATACCTTAGTTTGTTACTTGCTTTTAGCTGGAGGAGGAGCAGCAGGAGGTGAAACAAAAGCAACAATTCCAGGCTCAGGAATGTAACCCCCTCTGTTCTTGTGCAGCACTGGGTTTGACTTCAAGTTGTACCAGCCCCAGTGAATCAGTCCCAGGGTTGTGCCCATCACAATCAGGACTTTGTAGTTCCTCCAGAACTCCCGCAGACCCATGACTGATATAGAAGGAGCTGATCAAAGCAAACAAAGCTCCCTTTAGCTAATCAAGGCCGGATTTTGCACCATCACTGGTGCGTTAATGCTTTCAGAAAGCATCATACATTAAAGAGTAAAACCTTTATTAGGGAAGAGGTAATATGGTGGTTTGTCCCGAATTCTAGCTGACTGATCCCTGGAGCCAATTACCATAATATCACAATATATAGGGGCAGTTATTGCAAAGATGATAAAACAATTTTAAACTTTAGAGTTTTGAGCGATAAATCTACAAATACTGATCAAAAAACAAATTTTCCCATTATCAAATGGCTATTCCACTACAACAGTTACATTAATGCAACTGCGCAGCATAACAGTACAAAATAATTGCAATCTATCATATTTTAAAAGGCATATGCAGTTTTTTCTGTCATTTTTTGTAATTTTTTTATTTATTTAGGCCTTCACATTTTTTTCTTGTTGTTTTTAACTAAATCGATGAGCATTTATGAAATATTCTGTTACTTTCCTACCCTTTTCAACAGATATAATACCATATTATTTATTTTATCCAATGGGAATATTTCTTTTATTAGTTATTAAGTGTACAATGGCCCAAATTTCTTTGTCGAACTATGTTTACATATATATAAACTTTGTTTTTTCTAGAAAAACACGATTTTTCCATGAAATAACGTCGTAAGCTAAAAAGCGTTTTCCAAAAAAGCCAAACTTGCAGCCAGATTGCAGGGAATTGCTCATTTTTAGGTTTCAGTCACATCTAAACAACAACATCATGCCTCGCAGTTAATAAATACAAGTGATGGTAGGGGAAACGATATTTAATTCTTATTTTTCAAGGACTGCAACCATTTTTCATAATACTTGTGGTTGCCCTGTTCGGTGTAAATTTTAATCGTGTCTTTTTCTCTGGATTTATTATTGTTTGTTGCTTGATTTGTACAGTGTCCTTGTGTGCTCTGAAAGACGCTTTAAATCAAATGTATTATTATTATAGCAGATTAGAGATGGTTATATACGCAGTCTCACCTTCAGGAATCAGCTGCTTCCTCTCGCAGGGCCGCCATTATCTCCGCCCCTGGCCACAGAAAATGTGCCTAAACATTGCGTAAACAAAGTGTTGTCAGTACATGAAAAGACTTGCCAAAGTATGAAAGCTATCATTCACGCGTCTCCTATTTTAGGTAAAGACATATCAACAAATTTAAAGGGACAAACGTCAAAACAAGTCAACGGACCGATAAACTAATAAAACCAGGCGACAACCTAGACAACCATATTCAAGTCACATGATAACCGCTAACAAGTGACGTCACTGGGAGGGGGGCTATGGAGAGAACATGGCCCTTTCTCAATACCCAAGTGCGCAAGTACGTTATTGTGTGTTTGGCATGTACGTACTTGATAAGTGGAGTTGACAGTATTCTTATCGAGAACGCAAGGACGCAGTACAGTGGTTCGGCAATAGGGCTTGGGAATGGACGTCATGCCGCATTGCACAGTGGGAATGCGGTGGTAACGACTCGAACGCTGAATGGCGTTCCGACCTCGCCGCCATATTGGTGGAGTCTAGTGACTCAAAAAGAGGATTTTTGAAGCATAAAATAATTTTGAACCATTGTGTCATAAAGTGGTTCACTACCAGAAGCTTAATTCCCTTGGGTGACATCTACTGGCAGTAGCAATTGTTGCACCAAATGAACATATGTGTTTTTAGTAACCCACTAAAGATTCTGAATAATTAACCCATGAAAAAAAATAATAATTTAAAAACAACGTGAACTGTAGGGGATTACAGATGAAAAATAGCCATTAAGCTAATTCTGGCTTATTTAACTTGTATTGTCATATGTTTAATGAAATTCCACTGTCCCATTTTAATAAATAAAAACAAAAAATAAAGAAAATAATAAAGAAAAGTAACTTCAATTTAACTTACAAACATTTAACTGTCATTCTTTCTAATTCTGCATGTATATCTATTATATGCTGACCTTCATTGGTGACACGAGGCTGAGTGTTCTCGTGTTTGGCTCTATAATGCCTCAGCATTGATGACGTATTATTATTATTATATGTCAGCAGCTGTGGGCAAAGCAAACACTGCACCTGTAAAACCAAGATAACAACCCGTTACTGCACCTCTTGCATTACATGATACCATGACTATAACACTACTGCATAGTATAGGCTATAGGCTTTCTAATGAACACTTTGAATGTACATTATTAGGTGGCACCAAATCGAAATATTCCCACACTTGGGAACGCTTCCTAGATGGTTGCTCCATGACACAATAATCCACCAAAACTACCAAAAACGAGAGCTGTTCGTAACGTATAATACATGTAGAACGGGGATGTGAACCGGGGTTTGAGCCATCTGAAATACACTGAATCGCGCCAAATGCTTGAAACTCCGCCAGTCAACTCGAAGCAGTCAGCTGACTCTGTGTGAATGAAGCAGTGAAGTGGTTCACACGTAATCGGTGACGTCACATGAAGCAAGCTCCGAAGCCAAAAGCAAGCTTTTGGCTTCTGATTTACTTAAATGTACTGTAAAATTGATATGATTTTGCATTGCCTTCTTAGCCATCTTATCTGCCATCTCATTTCCTTTAACCCCAATATGTGCTGGAACCCATGAGAATACTATTGATAAACCCATAATTTGTAGTCTGAATAAAGTATGCTGTATTTCTAGTAGAATATCTGGCCTGCTGTCTGAATGGTTATATTTTAAACTCAATAATACTGAACTTGAATCTGAACAAATTATTGTTTTTAAAGGCTTTATGTCTTCCTCCCACTGTACTGCTAAAAGTATTGCTAATATTTCTCCTGTGTATACTGATACACCATTTGTGATTATTTGAAATTCCAGTACTATGAATGCTATTCATATTTTGTCATTTATTTTCGATGCATCTGTATAAATCTGAAGATATTGATAATAATTATTAACATATTCCTGTACTATATATAAATCTAATATACATGTTATTTTCTTTTTTTCCATTAAAGACATATCTACCTGTGCTTCTGGTAAGATCCAAGGTGGTACAACAGCTATTGGGAGTATCGGACTTATTACTATATTTTGTATATGAAACTCTTCTGATATTTTTTTAATGATCAATCCAAAACTTCTTGTCTCTTTTTTAATTTTTTCCCAGCATGGCTTCAATATCTCTCGTGTTGGATGATCCAGGTTATTGCCTTGTAAATTTATCCAGTAATTTATTGTTAATTGTGTTCTCCTCAAATCTAACGGCATTTCTCCCATTTCTACTTCGAGTGTTGCTGTTGGGGTTATTTTAAAAAGCTCCTGTGCAAAGTCTTAATGCTTGATGTTGTATAAATTTTTCCATCTGTGTCTTTGCTGCTGAACCATATATAATACTTCCATAATCTATATTTGATTGGATCAATCCTGTATAAATTTGTTTTAATGCTTCCCTGTCTGCTCCCCAGTCACTGCCAGCCAAACATCTCATAATATTTAATACTTTATTACATTTATCTATTATTTTCTGAATATGTATATTCCATAGGATTTTCTCATCAAACCATATTCCTAAAAATTGTATACATTTAACTTGTTCTAATTCTTGATTATATAATTTAAATTTTATTTCCTCTCTTGTTTTTTTCCATGTAAATACCATAACTTTTGTTCTATTTCATCCCTACTGACCGCCAGAGTCGGTGCTTCAAGCACTGAATGATCATTCTTGCGCATGCGCAGGTCGAGAAATTAATAACAACATGGTCACATGTGACCTACCGGTGGCTCACGTGTGTCTATATAGTCACATGACACCGGGAGCCCAGTCCCTTCTTTCTTCTCGCGCGCAGGTTGATGAATGCAGGTGTTGACTTGTGTTTGTTTGTTCCTCTTGCTGCTTGCTGCTGGGAGCCTCGTGATTGTTTGCGGTCGGAGCTGCGGATGATTCTGCCCTCCAGAGGCTGCGCAAGCTGCCTTTTCTTCCAGGGTTTCTGGTAAGTTTATCCGGCTCGCCGGTAGCGTTTTCTGCTCATGCTGAGTCCGTTTAGTTTCGGCAGTAGTTTACTGCTCGCTTTTGTTTATTCCTGTTTGTCCGACCAGCCTGTGGCGTTTCTGCTCGTGCTGAGTCCTTTTAGTTTCGGCAGTAGTTTACTGCTCGCTTTTGTTTATTTCTGTTTATCCGACCAGCCGGTAGCGTTTTCTGCTCGTGCTGATTCCGTTCATTCATTTATAAGTTGCTATTTCTGATTGTCTGACTCACAGGTAGCATTTTCTGCTCGTGCTGAGTCTAATTACTTTCTTCGGCAGTGATTTGCTGCTCGCTTTGATTGGCTCGCCAGTGGCGTTTTCTGCTCTTGCTGAGTCCGTTTAGTTTCGGCAGTAGTTTACTGCTCGCTTTTGTTTATTTCTGTTTGTCCGACCAGCCGGTGGCGTTTCTGCTCGTGCTGAGTCCTATGGCTTGTTGCTGTAACAGGGTCTTGACGGCGTTTTTTCTGCCTGTTCGACCCCATCTGTCCACTGGGTCATGGACAATCTTTGTGCGTCCTGTTCGGCTCCCCTACAGCCGGAGGACGGTCATGACATGTGCCCTCCCTGCCTTGGTGTTGACCATCTTAGGGAGGCGGTTTCAGATCATGCCTGCTCTAATTGCAGCGTTCTGCCCCGAGCGGTGCGGTTGGCCCGGCTGTCCTCGGTGGAGCAGCCTGTTGACTGGACGGTCTCTGTCCAGCAGGATCTGTTGCCGCTTGTACAGGGTGCGGCCTCCGCGAAACAATCTGCTGAGGATGTTCCCTTGGCGTCTGGGAGGAGAGCCAAGCGGCGAGGGCCTCCGGGACTGTCCTCTAGGGTGGACCAACTTTCTACGGAGCTGGCCCAGATGAAGGCCCTTCTTCAGTCTCTCCGGGGGGATGGTGACCGCACTGGGTCTTCCCCTCCTGAACAGGATGCATTGCGAGGATGATGTTATTTCGGTTGCGGCCTCGGGCACCCTCTTTCGAGAGGCCTTTCCGGAATTGGGCTCCCGGACCTCAGGTTCGGGCTCCGGTGCCTCCCTGGGAGGTGCGGGGGAACCGGTGTCTGCAGCTATTAAAACGGCTCTGGGCCGTTGGCAGCTGGACGTTCCCCTGGCCAGCATGCTCCATCTAGCACCTTCTTTAGGCGCCGTGATGCCGCAGCTGCCTTTGTTGTTCCTCCCTCAGCAGAATACGTCCAGGAGTTGCGCTGGAGGCCTTGGAGCGTACAGCCCAGGCCTCAAGAACACGGCAGCAGCTGGCGGGTCTCCATAGACCTCCCCGCCGGCCAGCTGCTGCTGGGGCAGCTAGGGACTCGTTCTGGGGTTCCCTCCCCCCTCCTGTCCCTTTCTTGGGGTCCACAAGCACGGCTCCTAGACCAAGACCGACTAGGGCCCAAGGGGACCATGGTGGGGCCCAGGGTTTGCGCCCGGTTCGGTCTGCTCATCCCGGTCGGCGTTTCCCCAGGCCCTCCCGCTGATGTTCCGGAGCCGGCGGTGGGGTTTTTCTCCCCGGGCCAGCTCAGTTCTTGGGCTGTTCACGCCCCGGACTCGTGGGTGTTGTCCACTCTGTCCCGGGGATACCGTCTTCAGTTCCGTCGCCGGCCTCCTACCCCCAGCCGGGCCAAGATGGCGGTCATCTGCGACCCAATGAAGGTTCGGGCCCTGGACCGGGAGATCTGCACCTTGCTGGCCAAGGGTGCGATTGTTCCGGTGGACCCCCTGCGGGATCCCGGGGGTTTTTATTCAGTTTATTTTCTGGTTCCCAAGAAGACCGGCGGTCTTCGTCCAATTCTGGACCTCCGGGGTCTGAACACTTTTCTCAAGGTTCTGCCTTTCCATATGTTGACCATCGGGGAGGTCCTGCAGGCGATCTACCCGGGAGACTGGTTCACGACTAACGACCTGAAGGTCCCCATTGCTCCGGACCATTGGCGTTTTCTCCGCTTTGCCTTTCACGGGAGGCACTTCCAGTTCCGGGTTCTTCCCTTTGGTCTTTCCCTTTCTCCTCGGGTGTTCACCCGGTAGTGGCAGCGGCCCTTTCCCACCTGCAGGCACGGGGACTGCGGATCCTGCCCTATTTGGACAACTGGCTCATTTGTGCTGCGACCCGCAATCAGGCGATCTGAGACACCCAAGACGGTGCTCGCCCACATACGTCAGCTGGGTTTGAGGGTGAACCTGGAGAAGAGCAGCCTGACCCCTTCCCAGTTGACTATTTTCTTAGGCATGGTTCTAGATTCTGGTTCCATGACCGCCTGTCCTTCTCGGCGCGTCGGCGATATCCTGGCCGTGCTTCCGAGCTTCCGTCTTGGCAGGGTTCCACGGTTTGTGGAGTGGCTGCGTATTCTGGGTGCCTCCGGGGCTTCTTTCATTGCGGCCCCTGCAGATGTGGCTGAACGGGGTCAGCCTGGACCCCTCCCGGCGTACTCACCGACTCCGACGGCTTCGGGTTTTGCCTCGGTGCCTACAGTCTCTGTCCCAGTGGCAGAACGGGTCCTACATCATGGCGGGTGTCCCGCTCGGCCCCCTTCCGTGTCAGAGGGAAGTCGTCCATACGGATGCTTCCTCCAAGGGTAGGGGAGCGACCTGGCAAGACCGTGCGGCTCAGGGGGTGTGGTCCCCGCGGCAGTGCGGGGTCCATATCAATGTTCTGGAGATGATGGCTGTGTTCCTGGCGCTCCGTGCTAACCTTCCAGGGCTGCTAGGACGACATGTATTGGTCCAGTCGGACAACACCACGGTTGTCTTCCATATAAATCACAAGTGGAGTCCAGGTCTCTGAGACTACTGTCCCTGTTTGGGTTTTTATGACTTTTGTATTGTTTATCACTCATCTAAGTGCTTTTCCCTCCTTACAGGAGGGAGATGGTCACAAGAATCAGTTATGCTTTTATTCTTTTATTCTTTTATTATTTTATTAGCAGCATCTGGGGGCTATTCACCAGGTTCCCACTTCCCACTTCCTCTGTTTGTTTATAATCAAGACAGATGAACCCTAACCTTTCTGACCCCACACACACACACACCTCCACTCTGAATGATGTTTGAACTGTGTGTGACCAAGCATGTATAAATAAAGAGAGAGGGGGCTAATACTTCGTAGTTTGTATTGCACAGCTACCCTTGCCGCAAGTATAACTGACTCTGTGTCGTTCCTTACCTCTGAGTTGACTAAATAATACCTATCATTAATTTGGTCTTTCGGAGCCGGATATTATAAGAACTAAATTGATTTTATCTTTCTTTGCAGTGACTGGCGGATCTCCGGGAACAGCCTGACGTCGAGTTAAGAGCTGCCGCACAGCCGCATCTAGGCCTGGAGGCTGAAAGTCCCGGTGTGTGACATTCGCATCTGGCCGGTGGATTATTGTCTTGCTCGATGCCAGGTGACTCTGGGGGGTCCGACAGTCACCTAGAAGTCAACTCCGAGGTGAGACAGTTTTAAAATACAGTACATGAGATAAGAGTAAGCGCTATATAAATGAAAGAAGAAAAGTACTTAAAAGTCGTTTGGTAGTGTGTTGCCGCAAGGACACTGCATTGGTAAGGTTTTATTTCGCCGCAAAAAAATAGTGATAAATTTAGGTAGGATCTCCCGCAAGGAGATCAGAGACAACTAGGCGCGGTAAAGTGAACTGGATAATTTGGTTGGTAACATTCTGCCGGAAGGGAATGAAATTAAGTGTTGAATAATAAAGAGAGCTCATAAACTAAGCTAGGTCGACCATACATATTGCTGAAGTGACATAAATATGTTAAAATACTAACTGTGTGAGTGCTGTTTTGTGTGTTTGGAAGACTAAGCATTTTGGAAGAATCTTAGTAGGATTCTGCTGGTCTTGTGTTTTCTTTTGCCCGGAACAATTTGTTGTGCTCCAGAAGGCTGGAGCACAACAAATTGGAGGAGAGATAGAAGGAGCTGTAGCAGTTTCTAAAACTCCTATAAGTAAGCAAGAAAAAATAAGCAATCCTTCTAAAACAGAAGAACAGAGCTCTTCTAGTGAGCCCTGGTCTCCTAATTCCTGGGGTTGTACAGGAGTACGAATTAGGAGTAAAGATAAGAAAACAATTCCTAGCATGTACCCAGGTGAAGCCGTAATGGCTCACGAACAGAAATTTCATCCATCTGAAATAAATTTAGAGGGAGACACATTTCCTCTAGTTGAGGTAGCAAATCCAAACATAGGTGACGCTAATCACCGACAGCCGCCAACGATTCTAGTATATAGACCATGGACACAGGAAGACAGAACTGCTGCTTTAAAAGGTATCCCATCGATACAAGAAGGCGTAGAAGAATTTCTAGAAGCTATTACAGAACTCAGAGGAAGCTTTCATCTTAATGGCAGAGAAATGCTCCAGTGTTTTACCCAGCTGTTTGGTCATCGCTGGTGCAGAGTAGCAGGAGGTTTCACTGGATGCGATGATAATGGTGACATACTAGCACATAATTCACCAGATTTAAGGGACGCCTTACGCTTACTCTTTGAAAGAATTCGAAGAGTTTATATACACACAGCAGATTATGGTAAAATCTCACAATGCAAACAGAAGGAGGAAGAACACCGACAAGGTTTCTTGGATAGGATGAGACGTGTTTTTAGAGCAAACTCTGCTGTACCATATGATGAAGCAGAGGCAGGAGCCTATCAGCAACAGTTGAAGAGAGCCTTTTTGCAAGGCCTTAAAATTGAACTCAGACGGTATATAGACAAACACTGGGCTCATCTAAATACAGGAACTGTTACACAAGCTTTGGAATACACGCAGCACGCTCATAAAACACAGCGAGATAGGAAGACGGATACGTTTGGAATGCAAGACAGTTTAATGGCTTTGCATCGCTCAGGGACAAGCAGGCAAAGAGGACAGAGGGGATTTAGAGGTCACAGAGGAGGAGGAGGGCCACGACACAGTTACACACAGAGCAATGTGTGTCTGAGGTGTGGAAAAATAGGGCATTATGTTAGAGAATGTAGGACAATTTTACAAAACCCTGGTGCAAGAGATGACAATTGCTGGATTTGCAATGAGCCAGGACATTTTGCAAGAGAATGTAATAAAAAGCGAGTGTATAACCCCAACTCTACCCAGAATTGACAATTACAGCCACAGCCCCCACCTCCTCCCCCACTAGCAGAGAGAAACAGTAGTGAAATAGAGGAAGTTGACATACAAGCAGCATTGGAACTTATAGCACTGAGTAGGATGCAAGATTTGCCATATAAAAACATAATAATAAATGGCAAAGTATATAGCTGTTTGTGTGATACAGGGGCATGTAGAACTGTGCTAACTAAACCTCCACCCAGAGTAAAATATTCTAACACCGCAGTGCATGTTAGATCAGCAGCTGGCACATCAGAGGTACATTACCTAAGTGCACCAGTAACAATAACAGAACCTGAGACAAAACTTACTTGTCAGGCTCCCGTTCTGATAAGTCAAAAATGCCCAGTAAACCTGTTGGGAAGAGATCTTATGCAAATGTTGCATATAAATATAGTATCAACAGAAACAGGTATGAAAGCTGTAGTGGAAGAAGGGGCCCTAGTCCTAAATGAACTTTCATAGCCACATTATTACTGGTACCTCGATCTACGCCCCACACCAACAGCTCGAGAACTGCTGAGGAGAACCAGAGAAAAACAAACTCCCCAGGAAGCACAGTACATGCCAGATACTGAGCTCCATGTAACCATGAGATATAAAAATACTCCAGGGCCAGATTATCAGTATGATACTGTTTTTCACAGAGAAAATAATCAGACTGTTACCATACAGCACCTGTATGTAGATCCCAAAACAGGGAAATCCTCCACCTCAATCATACTGTCAGGAAGACAGCTCCAACAGTTTAAAGGCAGAACACCTCATCTGTCATTAACTAAACCCGTGGGGGGTCAGTGGAAAGAATTAGAAAACTTTATACATCGTGCTGAAAGAGGGAGATAGGAGGCATTAACAAGCTCTGACTGGAAAGTAGTTTCTAACACAGGAATCTGGAAACTCACTCTAGGGTGGACAGTCAAAGTTCATCCAAAGACACATTTGGATGAGACAAAGTGACAGATACAGGACCTAGCTGAAAGCAAAGAAAGCAACGGGCACCCTGCCCCAGGTCCCAATCATCGACCGATGTAGGACTTATAAAGGGGTTTCCACCATATAAGGTTAAATTAATATCTGAAGAACGGCCAGTAGTTCGCCAGTACCCCTTGAAGCCAGAAGCTGAAGAGGGTATTAAGCCAATAAACAAGACATGCTGAAATCAGGAATATTAAGGGAAGCACCTGATGCTACATGCAACACACCTATCTTTCCAGTGCAGAAAGCCAGCACAGGAAAGTGGAGGATGGTTCAGGATCTTAAACCGATAAATAAAATAGTCTGACATGGCATTCCTGATGTCCCGAATCTACATACATTACTGCATTCATTAACTCCAGATAAAAAATATTTCTCAGTGGTAGATCTTAGCAACGCTTTCTTTACAGTACCACTGCATGAAGAGTCACAGCATTTATTTGGCTTTCAGTTTAAAGGGAAAAAATACACCTACACCAGACTACCACAAGGCTTCAGTGAAAGTCCACATGTATATACACAAGCCTTAAGATACTCTATGAGCACCTGTGAGATGCCTGAACATAGTCAAGTCCTGTTGTATGTAGATGATATTCTCATAGCTTCAGACACTCAACAACACTGTGAGGAAGCTACCATAACAGTTTTGAAACATCTCTACCAGACGGGGCATAAAGCCTTTAGGGATAAACTGCAGTTTTGCAAGGAGAAAGTGATTTATTTGGGACATATGTTATCACAACATGGTTGTTCCCTCCTAAATAGTAGAAAAACAGCTATACAGGAAGCCCCAAAACCATGAACTAAACAACAAATTATGTCCTTTCTGGGACTGTGTAATTTTTGCAGAGAATGGCTACCAGACTATGCAGCCATTGTACAACCTTTGCAATCTATGATCTATGGCAAAGACATGACATTAAAAGACAAAATCATATGGACCAAGGAAGGAGAAGTAGCATTCACAGAGCTAAAAAATCTGCTTCAAACAACAGTCACCTTAGCTCTGCCGGATTATAGTCAGCCTTTCACACTTTGTGTAGATGCATGTAAGGGTTATATGAAAGCTGTATTAACCCAACCATTTGGCTCCAAAAACAGACCTTTAGCATTTTATTCTAAAAAATTGGATTCGGTGGCATCTGGATTTCCAAATTGTCTGCAGAGCTGCATCGCAGCAGTAGAAGCTGTGAAACAGACAGCTGAAATTGTGCTGTGCCACCCGCTCACATTGAAAGTTCCTCATTCAGTGTCACTTATACAGGTCCTTCTCAAAATATTAGCATATTGTGATAAAGTTCATTATTTTCCATAATGTCATGATGAAAATTTAACATTCATATATTTTAGATTCATTGCACACTAACTGAAATATTTCAAGTCTTTTATTGTCTTAATATGGATGATTTTGGCATACAGCTCATGAAAACCCAAAATTCCTATCTCACAAAATTAGCATATCATTAAAAGGGTCTCTAAACGAGCTATGAACCTAATCATCTGAATCAACGAGTTAACTCTAAACACCTGCAAAAGATTCCTGAGGCCTTTAAAACTCCAGCCTGGTTCATTTCTCAAAACCCCAATCATGGGTAAGACTGCCGACCTGACTGCTGTCCAGAAGGCCACTATTGACACCCTCAAGCAAGAGGGTAAGACACAGAAAGAAATTTCTGAACGAATAGGCTGTTCCCAGAGTGCTGTATCAAGGCACCTCAGTGGGCAGAAAACGCTGCACAACGAGAAGAGGTGACCAGACCCTGAGGAAGATTGTGGAGAAGGGCCGATTCCAGACCTTGGGGGACCTGCGGAAGCAGTGGACTGAGTCTGGAGTAGAAACATCCAGAGCCACCGTGCACAGGCATGTGCAGGAAATGGGCTACAGGTGCCGCATTCCCCAGGTCAAGCCACTTTTGAACCAGAAACAGCGGCAGAAGCGCCTGACCTGGGCTACAGAGAAGCAGCACTGGACTGTTGCTCAGTGGTCCAAAGTACTTTTTTCGGATTAAAGCAAATTCTGCATGTCATTCGGAAATCAAGGTGCCAGAGTCTGGAGGAAGACTGGGGAGAAGGAAATGCCAAAATGCCAGAAGTCCAGTGTCAAGTACCCACAGTCAGTGATGGTCTGGAGTGCCGTGTCAGCTGCTGGTGTTGGTCCACTGTGTTTTATCAAGGGCAGGGTCAATGCAGCTAGCTATCAGGAGATTTTGGAGCACTTCATGCTTCCATCTGCTGAAAAGCTTTATGGAGATGAAGATTTCATTTTTCAGCACGACCTGGCACCTGCTCACAGTGCCAAAACCACTGGTAAATGGTTTACTGACCATGGTATCACTGTGCTCAATTGGCCTGCCAACTCTCCTGACCTGAACCCCATAGAGAATCCGTGGGATATTGTGAAGAGAACGTTGAGAGACTCAAGACCCAACACTCTGGACGAGCTAAAGGCCGCTATTGAAGCATCCTGGGCCTCCATAAGACCTCAGCAGTGCCACAGGCTGATTGCCTCCATGCCACGTCTCATTGAAGCAGTCATTTCTGCAAAAGGATTCCCGACCAAGTATTGAGTGCATAACTGTACATGATTATTTGAAGGTTGACGTTTTTTGTATTAAAAACACTTTTCTTTTATTGGTCGGATGAAATATGCTAATTTTGTGAGATAGGAATTTTGGGTTTTCATGAGCTGTATGCCACAATCATCCGTATTAAGACAATAAAAGACCTGAAATATTTCAGTTAGTGTGCAATGAATGTAAAATATATGAATGTTAAATTTTAATCATGACATTATGGAAAATAATGAACTTTATCACAATATGCTAATATTTTGAGAAGGACCTGTATTGCTACAAACTTCACTTCCTTTCTTGACTCATGCAAGGCATATTACGTTGACCTCTTTGCTACTCTCACAACCAAATATAACTCTGCAAAGATGTGGTAGCACATTAATTCCAACAGCAGAAGATGGGAAACCACATTCTTGCAAAACAAAGATAGAGGAAGATACAAAACCTAGGCAAGATATCTCTCAGACACCTCTGGAAAACTCACAAATAATCTTTGTATATGGATCAGCATCAAAAGATGAATATGGAAAAAACAGAGTTGGTTATGCAGTAACCACTGAAACTAAAATTATAGAATCACAGGCCCTGCCCCATACATGCTCAGCACAGACTGCAGAGCTGTATGCTGTTATCAGAGCGTGTGAATTATATGAAGGAAAAATCCTAACCATTTATATAGACAGCCAAAATGTATTCAGTTCTGTTCACCATTTTGCTAAAATATGGGAAAATAGAAGGTTTAAAACATCATCTGGAACAGAATTGACACATTCTAATCTCTTAAAACAACTGCTGTTAGCTATCCAGCTACCTGCAAGGATAGCACTTTGTAAATGTAAAGCGCAACAAACAGATGAAACCATGGAAACAAAGGGGAACACCTTTGCTGATATTTCTGCTAAAATAGCTTCGAGGCTTCCCCTCACTTTGAAAATGTCAGATCTCCTATTTATAGATACAGATGTGCTGAAAGATTCACAACAATCTGCACCAGCTGCAGAAGTTAAATCTTGGCTGAATAGAGGGGCCATAAAGAAAGATGACATTTATCATTTGGGAAATAAGCCAATATTACCAAAGAATTTATACAATACGGCGGCCCATGCGACACACGGGGTTTCCCATGTGTCGAGCGGGGGGATGGTACACTTAGTAAATCTACATTTCCATACCATACCAAAAATCTTTTGTAGATCATGTATTATCTGCTGCAAACATAATCCACAGGGGAACATGAGACCCAAAAGAGGCCAGTTCCCAGCAGCTATTCATCCTTTTCACACGATACACATGGATTTCATAGAGTTATCATGGTCAGGGGGAAGAAAGATTGTTTAGTGGTCATAGATGCATTTTCGAAGTGGGTAGAAATGTACCATGCCAAACACTGTGATGCGCTCACAGTGGCGAAGAGTTTAGTGACACATTTCTTCCCTACATATGGTATCCCACAAATCATAAGATCAGATAATGGGACTCATTTTGTAAATAATGTAATAGAACTGTGCTCTAAAGCATTAGGGTTTCAGTTAAAAAAAACCATTGTTCTTACCACCCACAATCCGCTGGGCTGGTTGAACGAACAAATGGAACAATAAAAAATAGATTAAGGAAAACAATGGAAGAAACAGGGAGGCCATGGCCGGAATGTCTATCTCTGGTTAAATTATGGATGAGAATAACTCCAAATCAAACTGGTCTCACTTCGTTTGAAATAGTACATGGCAGACCTTTTCCATTGCCATCAGAAATGGATGACATAGGAAAAGCACAGCAGGAAACATCATTAGCTGAATGGATGAATAAAATGTTACAAACAAAAGAAGTACAGTTGTCCAGTAGTCTGCCAGTAAATTCTGCTCCGATTTCACAGAACAACCTGAGGCCTGGGGACCTGGTCCTGATTAAGACACTTCACAGAAAGGACTGGAGCACCCCCTGCTGGAAAGGGCCATACCGTGTTCTCCTGACCACACCGACAGCTCTGAAAATTGCAGAGAGACCATCCTGGATCCACAAGAGCCACTGTAAGCTAATATTACCGTTACAGGAGCCAAACCAACCGACGGGGTAACAGGGGAAAGACCGGGTACAAAGGGGTTGGAAACCCATATGGTCCAACATCTCAAACCGGCGAAGAAAACAACTGACCTGTGCCCAATTTAGCATGGCTTTTTGTAACGTGTGGACAGGACTGATAAGCCTGAGCTTAATCCTGGTAGCAGGGCTCTTTCTCTGTTTAAGACAGGATCCACAGGATGCAACATCACACGAGAAGAGATGGACACTGGATCCAAAAAGCAGATGATTATGATAACATGTTGTAAATGAATATATCTTCAATGCCTGAGTGTATTCATACTTGTACTTCATAAAATGACCTTATAGCAGAAAATCGAAAGAAGTTGCTGTTTAAGTGAAATGAGAAAAAGTGCAAAGATATGAACAAGGCTTGTTTTAATTCTTTTATTTTTATTTTTTATTATTACATTTTGTTTTTTGTTTTATTATATTGTTTCACTCTGCCATGATTGGTGGTTGCCTAGGGGCGGAGGAACCGTGTAAGTGTTTCTCACAAAATAATCTGTTTTTTGTCTTGTGGGTTTGTGCTTACACAGAGTGTTTCATTTTACATGTATTTACTCATGACTTATTCGTGATAAAACAGGGGGGAACTGTTAGGGTTTTTATGACTTTTGTATTGTTTATCACTCATCTAAGTGCTTTTCCCTCCTTACATGTTACAGGAAGGGAGATGGTCACAAGAATGAGTTATGCTTTTATTATTTTATTATTTTATTAGCAGCATCTGGGGGCTATTCACCAGGTCCCCACTTCCCACTTCCTCTGTTTGTTTATAATCAAGACAGATGAACCCTAACCTTTCTGGCCCCACATACACACACACATACACACACACAACCACCCTGAATGATGTTTGAACTGTGTGTGACCAAGCATGTATAAATAAAGAGAGAGGGGGCTAATACTTCGTAGTTTGTATTGCACAGCTACCCTTGCCGCAAGTATAACTGACTCTGTGTCGTTCCTTACCTCTGAGTTGACTAAATAATACCTATCAGTCCCTGGCCCGGCGGCTCCTGGTCTGGGCCTCAGGGCAGCCTATATTCCGGGTCCGCAGACTGTCTCCGCGGACTTTCTGTCTCGGCAGGTGCCACTTCCAGGGGAGTGGCGGCTTCACCCAGAGATGGTGGATTGCATTTGGGCCACCTTCGGCAGGGCGGAGGTGGACCCGTTTGCCTCCAGAGTTGCAGTTCACTGTCCCCTCTGGTTTTCCCTGATGGACAACGCCAGTCCTCTGGGCTACGACGCACTGGCACACGAGTGGCCCCGGACCCTTCTCTATGCCTTTCCCCCGTTTCGCCTGATCCCCCAGACGCTTCTGAGGGTTCTTCAGGATAGGCACGAGCTTCTGCTGGTAGCCCCCTTTTGGCCAGGGAGGACCTGGTTTCCTCTGCTGCGCAGGCATGCTCCAGCTTGCCGATGCGCCTCCCATCCAGGAGAGACCTCCTCTCCCAGATGGGAGGCCAGATTCTCCATCCCGATCCAGGCCGGCTGAAACTCTGGCTTTGGCCTCTACAGGTGCAGGCTTTGCCTTCTCCCATTATGAAGGCAGGGTTGGACAGACCATGACTGGTGCATGGGCACCGTCCACGTGGGCCGCCTATGGTGCTAAATGGCCGGTCTTTGACGGCTGGTGCCATGGTAAAGGAATGGACCCTATTCGCTGTCCTGTTTCCCATTTGCTGTCCTTCCTTCAGGAGTTGCTGGATCTAGGGCAATCCCCTTCCACCTTGAAGGTGTATGTAGCAGCCATTTCCCGTTGGCATGTTGGGTTTGGTGGTTGCTCTGTTGGCCGGCATGGGGATGTCGCGCATTTCCTGAAGGGTGCCAGGCGCTTGTGTCCACCCAGGCGCCCTGTGGCCCCTATGTGGGATTTGTCGCTAGTGCTTGCGGCTCTTCAGTCCCCCACTTTTGAGCCCATTACAAGGACGGACCTCAAGTGGCTCTCCCTGAAAACCGCCTTCCTGTTGGCCATAGTTTCTGCCAAACGGGTGGGGGAATTGCATGCTCTGTCTGTGTCTGAACCATGTTGTAGGTGGAACCCGGATGGCTCCGGTGTTACGCTGTGGACTAATGCTTCCTTTGTGCTAAAGGTGCCTGCAGTGGCTGGCAGTGTGCTGCCGCTCCGGCTTTCACGATTTAATCCTGGTGCCCCCTCCGAGCCTCTTTGCCCTGTCCGAGCGCTTGAGGCATATGTCCGCTCCACAGCACCCATTCGTCGGACTAACTGTCTCTTCGTCTGTTATGTTGGCTCTCGGAAGGGCCAGGCCCTTTCTTGACAGCGGTTGGCACGTTGGATTGTGGGGATGATCTCTGTGGCTTACTCCTTGCAGGATCAGCCCCTGCCGGGCGGTGTGCAATGTCACTCCACTAGGAGCCTCTCCACCTCGTGGGCTGCCATGACCGGGGTGCCTCTGGAGGCCATTTGTGAAGCTGCTTCCTGGACGGCGCCAAGCACCTTTGCCAGGTTTTACAGGGTGAACGTCACCACGCCGCATCCCCTGCAGGGAATACTGGAGCAACCGCCTTCTGCGTCCCGCTGAGGTTAGTGGTGTTGCTGTGTTCCTTGGGGCCTCCGTAGGATCCCTCGGGACCCTGTTGGTATGCGTCATCCAGTGCTTGAAGCACCGCCTCTGGCGGTCAGTAGGAATGAAATAGAACGAAAGTTACGTATGTAACTACGGTTCTATGAATCCCGGATGACCGCCAGAGTGCTCGGTCCCTCGGTCTCCGCGTGCGCGCGAGAAGATTGTTGGGACTGGGCTCCCGGTGTCATGTGACTATATAGACTCACGTGAGCCACCGGTAGGTCACATGTGACCATGTTGTTATCAATTTCTTGACCTGCACATGCGCAAGAATGATCATTCAGTGCTTGATGCACCGCCTCTGGCGGTCATCCGGGATTCATAGAACCATAGTTACATACGTAACTTTCGTTTTCTCTACTGAGAACTTGAATCTCCATTAGAAGCCAACTCCTCTATCCTTCTTATCTCCGCCTGTATTTTCTTTCCAGTTATCTTTACATTTTTCCCCTTTTTCCATATGACTCCATCATCTGCAAAAAGTGAACATCCTATTTCTTTTCCAATTTCTGTAAATACGTCGTTTATCATTATAGTGAACAATATTGGACTTATAATACTACCTTGAGGTGTTCCATTGTCTAAGCATATTTTCTTGATATATTTTAACGTGAAGAGTTCTATTTGTTAAAAATTTTTGAATCCAGTTAAACATTCTCCCAGTAATTTTCATTTAATTTAATTTAATCATTAATCCTTCAACCCACATCATATCATATGCCTTCTCTAACAAAAAAATACAGCTACTACACTTTCTTTATTAACTTGCGCTCTTCTGATTTAATGTTCTAAACACAACGTTGGGTCATTAATATTTCTCCCTTTTCTAAAACCACTTATGTACCTGTTGCTATTCAAATAATATGTTAATCTATTATTAATCATTTTTTCCATTATTTTGCATACATTTGATGTTAAAGCAATAGGTCTATAATTTTCTGGTTTTGTATTATCTTTTCCTGGTTTAGCTATTGGTATGAGGATTGACTCCTTCCAGCTGTGAGGCAGCTCCCCCTCCTCCCAGACTTTATTATAAAGCTCTAATATGACGTCTTTGGATGATTCACTGAGATGTTGCATCATTGTGTAACAAATCTGAACTTTACCAGGTGCCGTATTCTTAATTTTTCTAAGCACAGAGTTCAGTTCTGCTTTTCTAAACGGTTCATTCATTAAGTTATGTGTTTCTTCAGTGTTCTGTAGTAAATATTTGTATTTCAGTTGTGTGGCTTCCCTCCCTTTCCTTCCCTCACCACTAATGTTACTTGAACTATGAATTTTATTGAATGTTTTAGCTAGTATTTCAGCTTTTTCGTCATCTTTTATTATATTTGTATTTTCTACTTTTAATATTGGATATCCATATTCTTTCTTAATACCATTCATTCTTTTAATTGTTTCCCATATTTGATCAATTTTTGTTTCTCTCCCTATCGTACTACAAAAATTTCTCCAATATTCTCTTTTTGCATTCCTAATAATTTTCCTTACCATTGCTTGTTTTCTTTTATATTCAATGAGATTTTGAAATACTGGATTTCTTTTAAATGCTTTATTTCTTAATTTTATTACTTCTCTACATTCACTGGTCCACCATGGTACCATTTTCTTATCACACCGTCTTCCTCCTTTCTTTATAAAATTTTTCGCAGCTTCTATAATTATCTTACAAACACATTCATTTATATTATTTACATCCATTTTCATATCTATTTTTCCTAGATTTCTTTTCACTGAGATATTGAAATTTAATCCAGTCTGCCTTATTAAAATTCCATTTATTTATTTTTACATTCTAAATGTTTAATGTTAGTTCTGTTCTGATCTTAATGGGATAATGATCACTAACTATTGTTGTATTTTTATCTATATCCCACTCAAATATACCAGCTAACGAATATGATACCAATTGCTGACTCTGTTCCTGTTCTTACATTAATTCTTGTACCCCTTCCATCATTAAGACATACAAAATTTTTTGTTTCTATTACTTCTTCTTTAACTTGTCCGTTTTTATCATTACATTTTCCCCATATTGTGCTATTAGCATTAAAGTTCCCGCACCATATTACTTTCTCCTCCAGATATTCCAACATCTCCTCCATCCACTCCATTGATAATGTTTTACATGGATTATAAAAATTAATTATCTTACATTTTCCTTCTTTTTTCCAAATTTCAACAACTATATACTCTAAATCGTTACCTTTTCCTAATATTTGATATTGAACTCCTTTCTTTATAAATATTGCACAGCCTCCTCCATTTCCTTCTGGTCGATGCCTTCATATACTATCATATCCTTTAATAACAAAATCTAATGTAGGTTTTGTTGGACTTGTCCTTCTAAGTTCCTGTGCGTTTGTTTATTTGGTCAAAGCATCTTAATTCTGTACGAGAAACTAGACTTGAATCTCTAAGAAAGAAAAACACGACTAAGTAATAAAGTTGTTCACCCGGCCGGGGGGAGAGGTGCTGAATCTGCGTAGTCAGGAACACATCTGTTTTTCTCTCCCTTGCACCATTCTTTTATTGAACACACACATACTACAGGAAATATACATTTTAAATTTGTTGTGCAGCCCTTCTCAGTGTCTCACACATTCTTTTGCTGAAGTATACATTTTACATTTGTTGTGCAGCCCTTCTCAGTTTTCTCACACATTCTTTTGCTGAAGGTCAGTTTCTCACACATCTTCAGGAATCTTCAGGGAGAGGAGTACCATGCCTCCCTAATATACTGCCGGTTTCTCACGATACAGACAGAAAACACCTGCAGGCTTTAACCTTGAATAATAAACACTCATTGTGTGACCACACTAGAAGCTACTGTATAAGGATTTTTCTAACTCTCAAAAGCATAACTAAAAACTCCTAATAATAATCAATCTATAAGCAGGAAATCCCAAATATATCTTAGCTTTAGCTACTAATGATAAGGCATTTATATTTCCACAATTCACGTACCTTCTTTTCCAGCTTACCATATTTAGACAGTCATTGTCTACCAGCTGCACCCCGTATCTACTGATAAAAGCAGGGAGTAAGTCAGTCTCTACTTTTCACACATTCCTGCAGTTCCCAGTAATTTTCCACTTCGCCTCCCTGTGAGAAATACTTTTGCCGACCACACAATACACAATGTCTTTATACTAACACATGTTACACATTTTATTTCCCACACTGGTTATGAACATTGTAATAATAATGATGCACACACATAATATATCTCCACAGTTTTAACCATGTCTCCTGTACACAAATCACCTCTGGTTTCTCTTCAAGTTTATTAATATATCCTTTCAGTTCCTGCCCATTAGCTATCAGACTTCTAGCATTCCACTGTAGTATTCTCATATGTTATCAGCTGAGGTTCCTGGTCTCCCCTCTGTTCCCAACCTCTTATTGATGTTCTCCCAAGATCCCTCTTTGAAACCTAGAAATGTTTCTGCTCCTCTCACAATTATTAAAATTTTTTCAGTTTTATGTTTGGCCTGGTCAGTGCAATTGATGGCGTAAGCAATGAATAGTATTAATTTTTCTACCGATAACTCAATATTCTCCTCTGTCTGCAGTTTGTTTTGTTGAGGAATTTGTCTCTTATCTTTTGTCCTTTCACACCTTTGACTGCTTCTGCATAACTTGTATTTTTGCTCACCTTAACATGTTGGATTTCCTTTTTCTCACCTCACATTCTCCATATGTAACCCTATGTTGACCTCCACAGTTACAACATTTTTCTTGCACTTCTTTACAGTCTTCTATCTTGTGATCTTCTCCACACTTCTGCCTCTGCCTGCTCAGATGCTTTTCGCCTAAGCTCCCTGCTTGCCTGCATTCTTTTACTCCTAACTTTTTATCTCTTAGCCAAAATTATGGAAATATTGGACTAAAACAACTTCTTACCAGCAACTCACAAGGATTATTATTATTATTTTATTTTTTTAAAGGACTTTGATGTTTTTATAATCGAACTCGAAAGCAGGACAAGTTGACGCCAGCTAATCAGCACAAAATGCCTCCCTTCACCACAGAGGACTTCGACAAACTTTTACAGAAATTGGCTGTTTTGGAGATGAAAATCCATGGACTAGAAGTGAATGTGGAGGTGAATATGGGGTACAGCGATGATTCAACTCTGCCTGTGATCCCAAACAGTGACAGCCAGCTCAACAACTCAGCCGGCAATCAGAACACTGAGAGTAAACCTACCGGCAGACCCCCCTGGCATGTTTTAGGGGCATGCCCAAAAAATCAAGGTGGACAAGTCACTGGAAGATCTCAGCAATTAAATAAATCAGAATGGCCAGAATTACAGAGAAATGCCCCCATTTCCCCTGGGAAAAGGAGACTTCGACAGCGAGCTGCTGTCACAACAACTGATAGGAGTGAGACAGTTGGAAATAATGGAGTTCCCTCCAGAACAGATTTGCTCCACTACAGAATGAAAACCAGGAAAATGATCCATCTTCTGAGATCAATAAAAGGTTTGAGAACAACCTTCACTCTAAACAGTCTTCTCCTAAGCTGCCAGAGAAAAAGCGCCCCACCAGACCAAGAACCCTAATAGTGGGCAACACAGCTGTGGATGGGATTAAAAACTTCTGCAACAAGAAAAACACAGAAGTTCTGATTGGTACCAGTAACGTGGTGTCCGATATCTCAGAGAATATTCTTGCAATCACAGAAACGCGCCCGTCTCTAGAAAACCTTATTATACACTGTGGAGCCATGGATGACGTGGTTAAGAAAAAATCAGAAGGATTGAAGGAGGATTTCACTCGTCTTCTGAATATTGTTGGAGGTCTCAATATGAAGGTGTTTCTCAGCGGACACTTTGCACCAATTTTCTGTGGAGATGAGATTTTTTCCAGACTTCTGATGATTAATAAGTGGTTGAAAAAAACATGTGCTACTACATCTGTGAACTTCATCGACAACTTTAATCTTTTTTGGGGAAAAAAAACAAATCTTCAAGCAAGATGGTTTCTGTTTGAACAAGCCGGGAGCCAGACGTCTCACATCTAATCTCTTCTATTCAGTAAATAATCCGCCAGCAGCTTCGACCTTCAGCAGAGAACATGGAGCATCAACAACAATGATAACGCTGCCTCCAACAGCTCCAGCAGAAACAATCAGCCAGTTGGCTGAGAAAGAGAGGTCATCACAAAAGGTCTCGCCGTCGAAATCCACAAGAGAAGTGAACCCCCCCATTATACCCCCATCCCCCCAGACCGACACCCCCAGTAAACCCCCCTCACCCCAGACCCCGACCCCACAGAACTCTCCCATCTCCCCACTGAGCCCGCTTTTTGCTTTATTGGATTCTGATAACATGAAAGGAGCTCTTATGATCGGGACCCAAATGGCTCTGACATCTTCTCCATTCAACACCCCCCGTGGCCGAGGCCCTGCTACTAAACCAACATCTTCCAAATGCCACAGACCTCCACCACCTCCTAATCTATCTCCTCCTAATCAGGACCTTCAAATCACTGCTCTGTGATACAGTCTGGGCCCCAGTGGTAACTCTATCAGAAATGAGCATGTCCAGGAAAAACTTGGGCCCCTAATAGGAGATAGTTGTAAAATCTCTGTGCTTATATGTGACAGAAAGAACAAAGCCAAAAGGATAAGAGACAGTAATAAACAATCAACAAAAGCCATAAACTGTCAGGTACAACCAGACACAGAGTTAATATCAGCAACTAAGTCATATAAACTGGCTTTATTGAACATAAGATCTCTGTCAGGAAAATCATTTTTAATCAATGACTTTATTACTGACCACGATCTTGATGTTCTGTTTTTAACAGAAACATGGTTACATGAATTTAATGAAGCTCCCATTCTGATAGAGGCGACGTCTCCGAACTACAATTTTCTTTGTGAGAGCAGACAGCAAAGAAAAGGTGGAGGGGTGGCCACTTTGTTTAAAGATTTATTAGAGTGTAAAAAAGTATTTCTGGGCAAATTTGACTCTTTTGAATATTTGGCTCTCCAGGTAAAGAGCCTGCTCCGAACCATGTTCTTGAATATTTACAGGCCTCCTAAGTCCAAAGCAAACTTTATCAGTGATTTGACCAATCTTCGTGCACCGCTGACACAAATGTTGGAAATTCCAGCCAATCGTGCTTTTCTAAATGTGACCTACGTGTGACGTGATGCGTTAGCCTCAGAACAATGGCCATGATTGGCTGAATAGTCCACTGCGCCCGCCCATGATTAAGGAAAAGAAAAAAAGAAAAGAAAAAGCAGAGCCCGGCTCTGTGGGGCTGCAGATGTCGATAAATCCATTCCGTACTGACGTCACAAAGCTGCGAGTGCCTGTTAGATGCCATTGAACACATCAACAGACTTGTTATTTTGGTTATGACAGGTGTACGATAATTTCCCTCAAAATACGATAATTCTATGTCTCTAGTACGATAATCGTACATTTCTCACCTGGTAACACTGGCTCCGGCCCACTGCTTCACCATAGCTACCCTGTCGAGTTTGAAGCATGCTTTGAAGCCTCGGTGTTAGGGGTAACATCACTAGTGGAGTCAAGTCAGAGCCAAAACGTCACGTAGGAGTGCAGCATGGAAATGTTCGAACCATTTAGGTGTCCAGACCAAATCACTATGAATAACATTTCACAGGTAAGATTTAACAATTACTCTTGATCATATTTGAGCCATAGTCTGCATGATTTTCACCATTATAACATTCTTTTCAGAGTGTAACTTTATATTAGTATGAGCGTAATGGAAAATGCTATGGGTTTCCGCGCAGATCTCATTTATTCATTTAATGGTATTTACTGATAATTTACTTAATGATATTATAAATATTAATCAAAATACTGTGCTCAAAAAATAAAAGTAACACTCAAATACATCCTAGATCTGAATGAATGAAATATTCTCATTGAATACTTTGTTCTGTACAAAGTTGAATGTGCTGACAACAAAATCACACAAAAATCATGAATGGAAATCAAATTTATTAACCAATGGAGGCCTGGATTTGGAGTCACACACAAAATTAAAGTGGAAAAACACACTACAGACTGATCCAACTTTGATGTAATGTCCTTAAAACAAGTCAACATGAGGCTCAGTATTGTGTGTGGCCTCCACGTGCCTGTATGACCTCCCTACAACGCCTGGGCATGTTCCTGATGAAACGGCGGATGGTCTCCTGAGGGATCTCCTCCCAGACCTGGACTAAAGCATCCGCCAACTCCTGGACAGTCTGCGGTACAACGTGACTTTGGTGGATGGAGACATGATGTCCCAGATGTGCTCAATCGGATTCAGGTCTGGGGAACGGGCGGGCCAGTCCATAGCTTCAATGTCTTCATCTTGCAGGAACTGCTGACACACTCCAGCCACATGAGGTCTAACATTGTCCTGCATTAGGAGGAACCCAGGGCCAACCGCACCATCATATGGTCTCACAAGGGGTCTGATGATCTAATCTCGGTACCTAATGGCAGTTGGGCTACCTCTGGCGAGCACATGGAGGACCGTGTGGCCCTCAAAAGAAATGCCACCCTACACCATTACTGACCCACTGCCAAACTGGTCATGCCGAAGGATGTTGCAGGCAGCAGATCCTTCTCCACAGTGTCTCCAGACTCTGTCACGTCTGTCACATGTGCTCATTGTGAACCTGCTTTCATCTGTGAAGAGCACAGGGCACCAGTGGTGAATTTGCCAATCCTGGTGTTCTCTGGCAAATGCCAAGCGTCCTGCACGGTGTTAGGCTGTGAGCACAACCCCCATTTGTGGATGTCGGGCCCTCATACCATCCTCATGGAGTCGGTTTCTAACCGTTTGTGCAGACACATGCACATATGTGGCCTGCTGGAGGTCATTTTGCAGGGCTCTGGCAGAGCTCCTCATGTTCCTCCTTCCACAAAGGTGGAGGTAGCGGTCCTGCTGCTGGGTTGTTGCCCTCCTACGGCCTCCTCCACGTCTCCTGGTGTACTGGCCTTGCTGCCATAACTTCTGCTCTCTGTGCTGATTGGGGTCCTTCCAACCTTCTTGCTTCCACTGTTATCAGTCCTGATTCTGTCTGTGACCCCCAGTTGGGGCAGGCGCATGCCCATTGTCCAGACCGACCACATTTGTATCACACATCTCCCAGTGCCCTGCTGGCTCCACCCCTTCCTCTGGGTGCTCCGCGCCATTCACCATGACCACACTGACCACCAACATGCCATCCGCATCCACAACCGGGGCCACTGTACCTGTAAATATAAAATGGATAGGGTGGAGTGGGGGGGGCAACCCCCCTCCTTGCCACTGATCAGTCACAGGTGGTGGCATGAACATAAGGGTGTGTGCAGCAGGAAGTGCAGACGCAGCCGGAGGAACAGGTTGAGCTGCAGCTAACATATTTTCAGTTTAATCACTTTTTCTCTTACTTAATTTCTCTTTGGCCTCTTGCAGCTGCAATTTAAGGAGCTGGTTCTGTAGCTGCTCCTTTTCCTCTTTTTTCTTTTTCTCTGCCTCCTGAGCTGTATGTGAATGGTAAATTAAATGTTTTTCCCACTTTTTGACACACCTCAAAAGCAACTCCTTTTAATATGGCTTCTCTAAACAGCTCTCCCATTCCTGTCCCGTCACCCTTGGGATTAACTCCTCTGTGTCTCATCCACGTGTCCACTGCACCACTAATGTACTCTTTAGGATGCTGATTAGGGTCCCAATTGACGGGGGCGGTGGGCGGATAGTGATTTCTTATGGCCTTCCCTAGGGCTGTCATTACACGTGTCAGGGGTGTGTCATCAGGGTCCTTACTGCAATCAGCATTCTGTTCTATTTCTCTAGGAACTGAGGGACACACAGATCGTCCTAAAATTGCTCTAAAGTCACCGAGGCCAGTGTCATGCCTTTAGTCAATGTATCTAATCCCTGTAACCAGACACGTCCACGCCCTGCAATAGGTGGCAACTTCAGTTCAATTTATTTATATAGCACCAATTCACAACACATGTCGTCTCAAGGCATTTCACAAAGGGTTTGGAATGGTATAGGGTTGTTGGTGAGGTTAGATCAAACTACTGAGTGTTAGAGTTTGGCCATTTTAGAATGGGCTATGTGTAGGGGTACTAAGTAAAATAATACCCTGATAAAGTGTGTCCATGTAGAGCCCACTGGTGGCCATTGTTATACTAAAAACCACAAGGATTGGGATACCTCTCTCTGTCAGACTGATTATAACCATTGGAAAAGAGAAGGGGTCGCACAGGTAGCAGAAATGGAGGGTGTTTTTGCACCTCAACCATAACTGAGACAATTTAGGCTAAACCTGACTCCCCCTTACTCCATCCAACAGGGAGGGAGGAAGGCAGAGGTAAAAATAATTGGAGAGTGTTTCCTGTTGCATTGTGTGAAAGGCGGGTAACTTTAAAATGGGCTAAGTCAAATTAATCAAATCATATAGATTTCAAGTCAGGCACATGCATTCCAATAACTAACCATTGAACACTGCAGTCAGATTCAGTTATTTATTCAAATTGGATAAAAAGTTTTTCTAAGGAAACCCAGCAGATTGCATCGAGTCAGAGAATTGTAGCAGTCACTCCTCCTGGATGACGATGTAGTGACAGTGGACAGTCACTGGCGTTTACTTTCCAGCAATCCCTCATACTGAGCATGCATGTAGCGACAGTGGAGAGGAAAAACTCCCTTTTAACAGGAAGAAACTTCCAGCAGAACCAGGCTCAGTGTGAGCGGCCATCTGCCACGACCAACTGGGGGTTTGAGAGAACAGAGCAGAGAAGGAAAAAGAACACAGAAGCAGAACACAGAAGCACTGATCCAGGAGTACTTTCTATGGGAAGGAAAAATAAATGTTAATGGATGTAGCTCGTTCAGTCGTTTCATATAGGAAGAAAGAACAGATAAACTCTAAGCCAGTTTTCAAGGTTAGAGTCTGAAAGAGAGCACATAGAGTTAGTTACAGTAAAACCTCAGTCAGTAGGAGAGAGACAGGGTTAAACACTGAAAGACAGGGCCAAGTGTTTTATCAGTGGAAGATGAGCATTAAGTTGTTGCCAGCAGAAGCTTGGACGATGCCCCTCTCCAGAAAGGTGTCACAGGCAGACACAGAGTCAGGCCATTTGTAGCTTCGAGGAAGAGAAAAGAGAGAGAACATAAAGTTAAAAGCTGAAATAAAAGCAAATAATGGGGTGTGGTCCTGGGACGGCTCTGGTATTTTTCTATGGAGAAACCTTATATAAACAAGCGCTCTGACACTTACAGGTCCTTCTCAAAATATTAGCATATTGTGATAAAGTTCATTATTTTCCATAATGTAATGATGAAAATTTAACATTCATATATTTTAGATTCATTGCAAACTAACTGAACTATTTCAGGTCTTTTATTGTCTTAATACGGATGATTTTGGCATACAGCTCATGAAAACCCAAAATTCCTATCTCACAAAATTAGCATATCATTAAAAGGGTCTCTAAACGGGCTATGAACCTAATCATCTGAATCAACGAGTTAACTCTAAACACCTGCAAAAGATTCCTGAGGCCTTTAAAACTCCCAGCCTGGTTCATCACTCAAAACCCCAATCATGGGTAAGACTGCCGACCTGACTGCTGTCCAGAAGGCCACTATTGACACCCTCAAGCAAGAGGGTAAGACACAGAAAGAAATTTCTGAACGAATAGGCTGTTCCCAGAGTGCTGTATCAAGGCACCTCAGTGGGAAGTCTGTTTGAACCAGAAACCACGGCAGAAGCGCCTTACCTGGGCTACAGAGAAGCACCACTGGACTGTTGCTCAGTGGTCCAAAGTACTTTTTTTGGATGAAAGCAAATTCTGCATGTCATTCGGAAATCAAGGTGCCAGAGTCTGGAGGAAGACTGGGGAGAAGGAAATGCCAAAATGCCAGAAGTCCAGTGTCAAGTACCCACAGTCAGTGATGGTCTGGGGTGCCGTTTCAGCTGCTGGTGTTGGTCCACTGTGTTTTATCAAGGGCAGGGTCAATACAGCTAGCTATCAGGAGATTTTGGAGCACTTCATGCTTCCATCTGCTGAAAAGCTTTATGGAGATGAAGATTTAATTTTTCAGCACGACCTGGCACCTGCTCACAGTTCCAAAACCACTGGTAAATGGTTTACTGACCATGGTAACACTGTGCTCAATTGGCCTGCCAACTCTCCTGACCTGAACCCCATATATAATCTGTGGGATATTGTGAAGAGAACGTTGAGAGACTCAAGACCCAACACTCTGGATGAGCTAAAGGCCGCTATCGAAGCATCCTGGGCCTCCATAAGACCTCAGCAGTGCCACAGGCTGATTGTCTCCATGCCATGCCGCATTGAAGCAGTAATTTCTGCCAAAGGATTCCCGACCAAGTATTGAGTGCATAACTGTACATGATTATTTGAAGGTCGACGTTTTTTGTATTAAAAACACTTGTCTTTTATTGGTCGGATGAAATATGCTAATGTTGTGAGATAGGAATTTTGGGTTTTCAGGAGCTGTATGCCAAAATCATCCGTATTAAGACAATAAAAGACCTGAAATATTTCAGTTAGTGTGCAATGAATCTAAAATATATGAATGTTAAATTTTCATCATGACATTATGGAAAATAATGAACTTTATCACAATATGCTAATATTTTGAGAAGGACCTGTAAATTGAGCCGCAGTTACCATCAAATTCATCGTGCATTCATTAGTACCATGCACTTTTCGGTAACATTGCTGTTCTTGTATACACTCACTGGCCACGTTATTAGGTGCACCTTGCCTTTTGCCTTCAGAACTGCTTTACTCCTTCGTGGCATAGATTCAACAAGGTACTGGAAACATTCCTGAGATTTTGGTCCATATTGACATGATAACATCACACAGATGCTGCAGATTTGTCAGCTGCACATCCATGATGCGAATCTCCCGTTCCACCACATCCCAAAGGTGCTCTATTGGATTGAGATCTGGTGACTGGAGGCCATTTGAGTCCAGTGAACTCATTGTCATGTTCAAGAAAACCGTTCTGAGATGATTCGAGCTTTATGACATGGCGCGCTATCCTGCTGGAAGTAACCATCAGAAGATGGGTACACTGTGGTCATAAAGGGATGGACATGGTCAGCAACAATAGTCAGGTAGGCTGTGGCGTTGACACGATGCTCAATTGGTACTAAGGGGCCCAAAGTATGCCAAGAAAATATCCCCCACACCATTAGACCACCACCACCGGCCTAAACCTTTGATACAAGGCAGGATGGATCCATGCTTTCATGTTGGCGCCAAATTCTGACCCTACCATCCGAATGTCGCAGCAGAAGTCGAGACACATCAGACCAGGCAATGTTTTTCCAATCTTTTATTGTCCAATTTTGGTGAGTCTGTGCGAATTGTAGTCTCAGTTTCCTGTTCTTAGCTGACAGCAGTGGAACCCGGTGTGGTCTTCTGCTGCTGTAGCCTCAAGGTTAGACGTGTTGTGCATTTAGAAATTCTCTTCTGCATGCCTTGGTTGTAACAAATAGTTATTTGAGTTACTGTTGTCTTTCTATCAGCTTGAACCAGTCTGGCTATTCTCCTCTGACCTCTGGCATCAACAAGGCCTTTGCGCCCACAGAACTGCCACTCACTGGACATTTTCTCTTTTTTGGACCATTCTCTGTAAACCCTAGAGATGGTAGTGCGTGAAAATCCCAGTAGATCAGCAGTTTCTGAAATATTCAGACCAGCCAGTCTGGCACCAACAACCATGCCATGTTCAAAGTAACTTAAATCACCTTTTTTCCCCATTCTGATGCTTGGTTTGAACTGCAGCAGATCGTCTTGACCATGTCTACATGCCTAAATGCATTGAATTGCTGCCATGTGATTGGCTGATTAGAAATTTGTATTAATGGGCAGTTGTACCTAATTAAGGGCTCGGTGAGGGTACGTTTCTGTAGGTGTAGACGCAGTCTTCTAGTATCCTGTATTCTCTTCATCCTTCTTTCTATTCTTGTCTCCTCCTCTCCCTTTTTCGTTTTTGCCTGACCTCTCTCTCTTTCTTGCTTTTTTCTTTTTGTTTCCGTGTCCATTGGAACTGAAACCAAAACAGTTTCTCATAAAGTTTTTTTTATATATAGGAAGCGGAGCATTATAGCATTAGCAGTAATGCTCCACTTGTGAAAGTAAATCTGTTGGTCTTCTTCTTGGCACTCAGACAATTCAAAGTGCTACTCTGCCGGACAGGACACGTTACACATATGAAAAAACAAATTATAATTTAGAGTGGCAACCCGCCAGTTACAGGACGAACCTCTACCACCATCACCACAATTGTCTGGTTAGTTATTTTTCTCCTGGCTTAATAGGCCCTGTAACAATAAAGAGATCTCATAAGCCAGAATGTTAAATGTTTTTTATTACACAATGTCCAGGCACCACATTTTCACAGTTTGCTATTAAAGACCTTGACCTTTATCCTATTGGAAGACAGAAAGGGAGAAATCTGTCCTTTCACTCTCTGCCTTGCGATGATTTACAAAATCAAACAGTTTTTCTTTCCTTTAACTGACTCAACTCTTGACAGATCTAAAAGCAGTTTTCCTGTTATCCCTTGACCCGAACACATTATGTGGTTTGCTTGTTTAAAGTTGCTTTCACATCAGTCAAGCTTTAAAATATTATATTGGAATGCATTGTGTTTTTTTACTAAACAAATTATACCAAATGTAAATATCCATCCTTGTATTTCTCTTTCCCCATTCAACATGGGCAGATTTAGGAATAGTCAACAAAAACTGACTATTACACAAACAGCCTCCCCTCCTCTCAGTCTTACTTAGTGGAAAAAGATCCTAATCTTGACAAGCATCCCGCTTCCCTTACTGTTTGCTCCTGTCATGTCTGTCCTATGTTATCTGTAAAATAACTGCTTTCCTAAGCCAGCTTATCTGAGCTTGTCTTACATTTACCTAAACTCAGTTTACTTTAGCCAATGTACACACCAGTTCTTCTCAAAGTTTAGCTCATTATAAATGAAAATAAATTTGGCATTTTCTAGAAGTCAAATTATTAAAATTGTTCAGAAAGTTTACATCATCATGTGATGGAGTCAGCCAGTCACAAGGGCTGTTACTGCCCACTGTAACAATCTCGCGGTCTGCAGTGTGTGAAGCCAAAGTAGCTATCACAGACTCCAATAGAAGTTTCAAATTGGGGAAAAAACCCCCACATCCTTATTATCTGATCTGTATGATACAATTTGCATTAGCATATATGATTTGTCTGTCGTTAATGGGAATGAACTACTTGAATTCATCAATGAGTGTGTTTGATATTAACTGAATAACTGTATTATTAACCCTACCTCATTCTAATTGTTAAATTCAGCAGCTGTAGCTCAAGGAGAAAGTCAAGTAGCAGGAAGCTATCTGGTCTCGACACGCACCAAACATCAGGGCTGCGACAGAAACGGATACAATGGAAACTAAGCCAGCCTCCAACTACATCCAGTAAAGAACTGTTGTCAAGCTGTATCATATATATGCGCTACTGTACAAGCATAAAACTTTGTTGAAGCCAATTTAATCAGGCCTCAAATTTCAGTAGAAGTCAGACAGTTGCAATTTTTATGATGATTGAGTTTTTCAGTTTCCTTACAGCAGTGACCATAGGCTGATTTATTTGAGGAGAAACACAAACATGCTGTGCAATTAGAAGAATGATGGGGTCTTTGGGGCAATCACTTTAAATGAGGTGTCCATCTTGTTCCCTGTTGCTTCTGTCTGTGCCATCCTCAGAATTCTGCATGAACGGGAGAGTCGTCCTGCCTTGCATTGAAAGCCACAACAAATTTAACTGGTGCAAAGTTTAGAAATTAATCAGAAACATTGGGGGAGAAATTCCTGAAAAGCATGACAGCAGGGTAAGTTTAAAGTCAAGATTTAAGAGGATGAAAACAAGATGCTTGGATGTTGGGAAAACATTGCTGATGGGACTGCCAACACCCTGCGCTCATCTGGGCCGAAGCTCCTTCTTATCCTTCAACATCAGGCGGAAGTTATGCAGCTGATATATACTGGTGGATAACCTGTAACAGCAGAGAAAAATTACACTAGGAGTGCTGGGGTACGCTTTGTTTGCAGTCTCAAGTAATTATTGTCCACTGAACTTAAAGTTGGTCATTCAGGAAATTAACTGCGTAATAACATGGAATTGGTCCTGCTGATACCAGTAACATGACTGCTACCTGTAGAGCAATGCTTACTATAGGAACATACGTACCTACCAAAGGCGTTCATTAAAGCCACAATTTCCTGCCGACTGAGCTGGAAGCCCTTTGAGGGACTGTGTTCTGGCAAGTTCTGGATCTCCTTTTCAGAGAAGAGGATCTTCAGAGCTGTGCCAAGACCCTGGGTCTGCATACAACACAAAACAGCTTAACTTGGTGGACTAGGAAAGCTTTCTACACAGTCATATTTTGATACAGAAATTATGTTGAAGGTCTCTAAGCTTGTCTCACTTGATCCGGAGAAGAACGCAAAAGCTCTGATGTACTGTCAGCCAACACTTTCCTAAAAATTACCACACTGTAAAGTGTAATACATTATAATTTTTGTTATGTTTTAATTGCCAAATTTACCAGTGAAATTGTCATGCTGCTTACTACTGCTTAACCTTCATTCTAGTTTACTAATAGCCTCCACTTAGAAACCACTTTCTTTTACACTGCTATGACCCATTTTGGTCAAAGGGACAGAATGGCTGTGTTGTGGAAAGTGGCACGATGAAATTGCATTCTGAATAGTATGTAGCCAAGTAAAGTTTACACTTTTCTCCATTCCCAGCTATTTCCTTAAATGTCACAACTATTATGGTTTCTGTTTTGTGTAAGGCTATATCTTAGAAAGGATGCAATAACCAACAGTTTAACCTTTTTCATTTATTTACACATCCATCTACTCTTTTCCAAAGTCAGGTAATGGAGGCATCAGGTCCTGGAGGGCAAGCCCAGTATCCTTTTCCTCAGTGATATTACTGGAGCCATAAAAGAAATCCTGATCAATCCCCAAACCACCTCATAATCACTCATTTCGATGTCAAGGAGTAGTAGCTCTACTCTGACCTTCCCCTAAATATTAGACATCTAACCCGAGTTCACACTGACTACGTTCCGTATGCGGCATGCAGCAATTTACACTGAATGCGTTTTTGCGTAAAGGATGTGTTAATGCATCCGACACACTTGAGAACAGAACAAAGCCCAATCGCTCCTTCTGAATTTGAGGTCGGAGGCACCTTTACAACATCCTAAGCTTTACCAGAGTGGCTGAGAAGTACACTACTCACAAAATGTTAGGGATATTCGGCTTTACGTAAAATTCAAGGATGCAGTTCTTCGAGGTTGCATCATCGGGGAAAATCTGCAGGAAACCGAGGTACCTTGAATGCAGTGGCCTGCACTTTCAGACCTGAACCCTATAGAAACCCTAAAGCCTTTGTACCCGAGAACCTCAATGACCTGAAGACCACGCTTCAAGAAGAGTAGGAGGCCATGCCTCAGCAGGCAATAAGTCAACTTGTGAACAGCATGAGATGTTGTTCTCAAGCTGTAGTTGATGCTCAAGGGCACATGACACAATATTAAGACATAACCATTTTTTGTTGTGGTATACCCACCACTCTTTTTGGCTTTTGTTTCCATGAATTGTTTATAATGAGGACAACACTACTGCATGCTTCTACCTAAATGCCTTACTTGTACTTTTATGATATAACTGTAGCGTGAACCTTTTCTGTTTTCTATACATTTCACCTGAAAGGTTTTGTGAGTAGTGTATGATCCCTCAATGGGTGGAACACATTACAGTCCACTTAACTAAAAACTGGGACGACCACACCAGGCTACCACTTAGGTGTTGTCCCAGTACACCATGTGACCATGTCAAATTCAACAGCTCCACAATCATCATCATTAACTTTATTTAAAAAGCAGTGGTGAATGCTGAATATTGGGAAAGAATTACATAAGAAAAAACATCAAATAAAATAACAAAGCTAAACACAAAACAATGTAAATAACTTAAACAAATAACTAAATAACACAAAATAATACCAAACATAGTAAAAACCAAACAATAAAACTGATAAAAATCAATACCTAAAATCAAGTTTCAGTTGGGTTGAAGGCCAATGAGTAATAAGTTTTTAGATGAGTTTTAAAAATGGACATTGAAGGGGCCTGTCGAATGTGCAAAGGTAAAGCATTCCATAACCTAGGGTCCCCAACAGAGAGGACCCCTTCCCCTCTAAGCCTCTGCTTGGAACTGAGAATGACCAGCGGACCTAGATTTTTGAGAAGGAGTTTAGTGGTGGAGAAGCTTGGTTAAATAAGGCGAGATTAGAGTTAGTAAAATCTCAAAAACAAACAGAAGGACTTTAAAGTGGACTCTAAAATACACAGGCAGCCAGTAGAGGGAAGCCAGAACAGGGGTAATTTTATGTGTTCCTGTTAAAAGGTGTGCAGCAGCGTTTTGAACTAGCTGCAGGCATTTAAGTGAGGACTGGCTGAATCCGAATTAGTGAATTACAGTAATCTAACCGCGATGAAATGAAGGTATGGATTACTGTTTCAAACTGTTGCCTTGAAAGAATAGATTTCACCTTTGCTACTTTTCTTAAATGGTAAAAACTAGACTTCAGTTCAATTGAGTTTTATGTATATAGTGCCAATTCACAACGCATGTCCTCTCAAGGCACTTTGACTTAACTGTGCAGGGTTGCGCTACATGTAAAATCGTGGCGCAACCCCACGGCAAAAAAACAAAACAACAAACAAACAAAAAAATAAAAAATAACATATACATGCATACATATACAGGTCCTTCTCAAAATATTAGCATATTGTGATAAAGTTCATTATTTTCCATAATGTCATGATGAAAATTTAACATTCATATATTTTAGATTCATTGCACACTAACTGAAATATTTCAGGTCTTTTATTGTCTTAATATGGATGATTTTGGCATACAGCTCATGAAAACCCAAAATTCCTATCTCACAAAATTAGCATATTTCATCCGACCAATAAAAGAAAAGTGTTTTTAATACAAAAAACGTCAACCTTCAAATAATCATGTACAGTTATGCACTCAATACTTGGTCGGGAATCCTTTTGCAGAAATGACTGCTTCAATGCGGCGTGGCATGGAGGCAATCAGCCTGTGGCACTGCTGAGGTCTTATGGAGGCCCAGGATGCTTCGATAGCTGCCTTTAGCTCATCCAGAGTGTTGGGTCTTGAGTCTCTCAACGTTCTCTTCACAATATCCCACAGATTCTCTATGGGGTTCAGGTCAGGAGAGTTGGCAGGCCAATTGAGCACAGTGATACCATGGTCAGTAAACCATTTACCAGTGGTTTTGGCACTGTGAGCAGGTGCCAGGTCGTGCTGAAAAATGAAATCTTCATTTCCATAAAGCTTTTCAGCAGATGGAAGCATGAAGTGCTCCAAAATCTCCTGATAGCTAGCTGCATTGACCCTGCCCTTGATAAAACACAGTGGACCAACACCAGCAGCTGACACGGCACCCCAGACCATCACTGACTGTGGGTACTTGACACTGGACTTCTGGCATTTTGGCATTTCCTTCTCCCCAGTCTTCCTCCAGACTCTGGCACCTTAATTCCCAAATGACATGCAGAATTTGCTTTCATCCGAAAAAAGTACTTTGGACCACTGAGCAACAGTCCAGTGCTGCTTCTCTGTAGCCCAGGTCAGGCGCTTCTGCCGCTGTTTCTGGTTCAAAAGTGGCTTGACCTGGGGAATGCGGCACCTGTAGCCCATTTCCTGCACACGCCTGTGCACGGTGGCTCTGGATGTTTCTACTCCAGACTCAGTCCACTGCTTCCGCAGGTCCCCTAAGGTCTGGAATCGGCCCTTCTCCACAATCTTCCTCAGGGTCCGGTCACCTCTTCTCGTTGTGCAGCGTTTTCTGCCACACTTTTTCCTTCCCACAGACTTCCCACTGAGGTGCCTTGATACAGCACTCTGGGAACAGCCTATTCGTTCAGAAATTTCTTTCTGTGTCTTACCCTCTTGCTTGAGGGTGTCAATAGTGGCCTTCTGGACAGCAGTCAGGTCGGCAGTCTTACTGGGGTTTTGAGTGATGAACCAGGCTGGGAGTTTTAAAGGCCTCAGGAATCTTTTGCAGGTGTTTAGAGTTAACTCGTTGATTCAGATGATTAGGTTCATAGCTCGTTTAGAGACCCTTTTAATGATATGCTAATTTTGTGAGATAGGAATTTTGGGTTTTCATGAGCTGTATGCCAAAATCATCCGTATTAAGACAATAAAAGACCTGAAATATTTCAGTTAGTGTGCAATGAATCTAAAATATGTGAATGTTAAATTTTCATCATGACATTATGGAAAATAATTAACTTTATCACAATATGCTAATATTTTGAGAAGGACCTGTAAATATTGTGGGAAACCTAGTTATAAGTCAGCTTGCTGATGACACCACCTTATTCCTCAAAAACCAGGAACAAATACCAAAAGCTTTAAATGCTATTTCCCTGTTCTCAAAGGCTTCCGGGCTTCATCTAAATTTAGACAAATGTGAACTTATGGCTCTACGTGATCAGCCTCTAACATCTATTCATGGAATACCTCTAAAAATTGAGGTCAAATATCTAAGGATCACTGTTTCCTAAGATGTAATTTTTAGATCCACTGCAAACTTAGACAATATTTTATTAAAAATAAAACTATTTTAAATACATGGTTACAAAGACATCTTTCAATATTTGGAAGAATATCACTCTAAAAAATGGAAAGTCTTTCATGACTCATCTATCAGACTTATTCCCATCACATTACCACTCATGGAGGGCCTTGGGGTGCGGGTGCGCCATTGGAGTGCCGCAAGGGTTTTCCATCTCTGCGGTCCCCCAATTTTATTGTACAACTTAGATACTCTCACTTATAAGATTTTCATGACATTCACATGTAGGGCCTTGGGGGTGGGCGCACCCAATGGCATTCCTCTTCCCCACCATTTTGTCTTTTTAAATGCACACTACAACAACACGCATCAACACCACATTTGAGCTGGCGGAGGCAGGCTTGGGGTCTTTTCACACCCCCGTTTGCTATTTCCTATCTGTGGTCGGAGGCCGGCAGAGGGAGTGGGCCCTCTAGTCGGGTCTGGGGTTGGGGGTCGGGTCTTGGGGATTTTCTGGTGCTGGCGTTTCGGCTCTCTCGGGATCGCTTGGGTTCCCTTGAATCTCGGCCCCTGGCTTTGGGGGTGGAGTTGGCGGGGTCACCCGGGTCCTGGCGGTGCCGGCGCTGTCTGCCTGTCTCTGCCCCAGGAGGGAAGGGGACCACCTCCTGGGTCCGGATGCTGGTTGCCCCTAGGGGGTACCGGCGCCTGGACCTGGGAGTATAGAGTAATGCATGGGGAGTGTGAGTGAGTGTATGACGTCCATTGTTGTTTGTATGCATGAGGGTATGCAGCTGCAGGTGTGTAAGCAAGCAGGGTGTAATCTTTTATTCTCTTCATCCTTCTTTCTTTCCTCCACCCTTTCCTCCCCTTCTTCCCTTTTGCCCCATCTCTCTTTTTTCTTTTTTTCAGTGTTTCTTTTTTCCTTTTCATTTCAGTCTCCGTGTCCGTAACAATTGAAATATTCCCAAAGAAGTTTATATAAGTTTCTTTTATAAATATCAAGCAGAGCTTTAAAGCATTAGCTGTGATCCTCCGGACAGGACACAATAAAAAAAAAAAAAAAAAACAATACTCGGGTAGGCTGTGCCGTTGACACGATGCTCAATTGGTACTAAGGCACCTAATAAAGTGGGCGGTGAGTGTATATATATATATATATATATATACACTGATCAAAAAAAATAACACTCAAATAACACATCCTAGATCTCGTACTCGTACTCATAATAGCTAATTAAACGCCATTAAGACTTATTTATCCAGAAAGGTTTGGTTCTTATTCAAAATAATATTTCCTTAAATATTATTTCAACATTTCCTTAGTAATGTTTCCTTAAATATCATCCAGAAGGTTGGCTTTATTCAGCAAATCGCTCGTCGCCTTCCGCTTTATCCGGGACCGGGTCTCGGGGGCAGAAGACTCAGCAGAGACGCCCAGACGTCCCTTTCCCCAGACACCTCCCCCAGCTCCTCCGGGTGGAGCGTAAGGCGTTCCCAGGCCAGCCGAGAGACATAGTCCCTCCAGCGTGTCCTGGGCCATCCCCTGGGCCTCCTCCCGGTGGGACGTGCCTGGAACACCTCCCGAGGAGGTCCAGGAGGCATCCGGTAAAGATGCCCGAGCCACCTCAACTGGCTCCTCTCGATGTGGAGGAGCAGCGGCTATACTCCGAGCCCCTCCCGGATGGCCGAACTCCTCACCCTATCTCTAAGGGAGTGCCCGGCCACCCTACGGACGAAGCTCATTTCAGCCGCTTGTATCCGGGATCTTGTTCTTTCGGTCATGACCCAAAGTTCATGAGGGTAGGAACGTAGACCAACCGGTAAATTGAGAGCTTTGCTTTTCGGCTCAGCTCTCTCTTCACCACAACGGACCAGCACAGTGCCCCCATTACTGCGGCAGCTGCATCAATCCGTCTGTCGATGTCCCGCTCCATTCTTCCATCACCCGTGAACAAGACCCCGAGATACTTAAACTCTTCCACTTGAGGCAGGAACTCCCCTCCAACCTGAAGAGGACAAGCCATCCTTTTCCGGTCGAGTACCATGGCCTCGGACTCGGACGAGCTGATCTTCATTCCAGCCGCTTCACACTCGCTGCGAACCGCCACAGCGCATGCTGTAGGTCTTGGCTAGAGGGGGCCAGCAGGACCACGTCAGCTGCAAAAAGAAGAGACGAAATCCACTGGTCCCCAAACCAGACCCCTCCGGCCCTTGGCTGCATCTAGAAATCCTGTCCATAAAAGTTATGAACAGGACCGGTGACAAAGGGCAGCCCTGCCGGAGTCCAACATGCACTGGGAACAGGTCCGACTTAGTGCCGGCAATGTGGGCCAAACTCCTGCTCTGCTCGTACAGGGACCGGATGGCCCCTAATAAAGGGCCCCCGATTCCATACTCCTGGAGCACCACCCACAGGGCATCACGAGGGACACAGTTGAATGCCTTCTCCAGGTCCACAAAACACATGTGAACCGGTTGGGCAAACTCCCATGAATCCTCGAGCACCCTGTAGAGGGTATAGAGCTGGTCCAGTGTTCTTATGAAGTGGGACCACCACCCCAGTCTGCCAGTCCAGAGGCACTGTCCCCGACCGCCACGCAATGTTGAAGAGGCGTGTCAACCATGACAGCCCAACAACATACAGAGATTTGAGGTACTCAGGGCGGATCTCATCCACCCCCAAGCCTTGCCACCGCGGAGCCTTTTAACCACCTCGGTAACTTCAGCCTGGGTGATGAAAGAGTCCAACCCCGAGTCCCCGGCCTCTGTTTCCACCAGGGAATGCGTGATGGCAGGATTGAGGAGATCCTTGAAGTACTCATTCCACCGCCCGATAATGTCCTCAGTCGAGGTCAGCAGCCTCCCACCCCCACTATAAACAGTGTTGGCGAAGCAATGCTTCCCCCTCCTGAGGCGCCGGACGGTTTGCCAGAATCGCTTCGAGGCCAACCGGTAGTCCTTCTCCATGGCCTCACCGAACTCCTCCCAGGCCCGGGTTTTTGCCTCTGCCACAGCCCGGGCCGCAGCACGCTTGGCCTCACGGTACCCGTCAGCACCCTCAGGAGTCCCACAAGCCAACCACAGCCGATAGGACTCCTTCTTCAGCTTGACAGCATCCCTTACTGCCGGTGTCCACCACCGGGTTCTGGGATTGCCGCCGCGACAGGCACCGCAGACCTTACGGCCGCAGCTACAGGCAGCAGCATCGACAATAGATGCAGAGAACATGGTCCACTCGGACTCTATGTCTCCAACATCCCCCGGGATCTGGTCAAAGCTCTCCCGGAGGTGGGTGTTGAATACATCCCTGGCCGAGGGCTCAGTGGACAGCTCAGCCCCTCTCTTCACCCGAGTGTCCAAAACATGCGGCCGAAGGTCTGATGATACGACAACAAAGTCGATCATCAACCTCCTGCCTAGGGTGTGCTGGTGCCAAGTGCACTGATGGACACCCTTATGTTTGGACATTATGTTCATTATGGACAATCCGTGACTAGCACAAGTCCAATAACAAAACACCACTCGGATTCAGATCGGGGAGGCCATTCCTCCCGATCACGCCTCTCCAGGTGTCACTGTCGTTTCCCACGTGGGCGTTGGGGGTCAACAGGCAAACCCACCGCCTCTCCCCATGGACCACTCCAGAGTAGAAGAGAGTCCAACCCCTCTCAAGGAGATGGGTTCCAGAGCCCACGCTGTGCATGGAGGCAAGCCCGACTATTTCTAGTCGATATCTCTCGACCTCCCGCACAAGCTCAGGCTCCTTTCCCCCCCAGCGAGGTGACGTTCCACGTCCCTAGTGCCAGCCTAAGCATCCGGGGATCGGGCCACTGAGGTCTCCACCTTCGTCCACCACCCAATCCTCTTTGCACCGGTCACTCACGGTTCCCCCTGCAGGTCTCCAGACTCTGTCACGTCTGTCACATGTGCTCAGTGTGAACCTGCTTTCATCTGTGAAGAGCACAAGACGCCAGTGGCAAATTTGCCAATCCTGGTGTTCTCTGGCAAATGCCAAGCGTCCTGCACGGTGTTGGGCTGTGAGCACAACCCCCATTTGTGGACGTCGGGCCCTCATACCATCCTCATGGAGATGGTTTCTAACCATTTGTGCAGACACATGCACATTTGTGGCCTGCTGGAGGTCATTTTGCAGGGCTCTGGCAGAGCTCCTCCTGTTCCTCCTTGCACAAAGGCGAAGGTAGCGGTCCTGCTGCTGGGTTGTTGCCCTCCTACGGCCTCCTCCACGTCTCATGGTGTACTGGCCTGTCTCCTGGTAGCGCCTCTAGGCTCTGGACACTACGCTGACAGACACAGCAAACCTTCTTGCCACAGCTCGCATTGATGTGCCATCCTGGATGAGCTGCACTACCTGAGCCACTTGTGTGGGTTGTAGAGTCCGTCTCATGCTACCACGAGTGTGAAAGCACCACCAACATTCAAAAGTGACCAAATCATCAGCCAGAAAGCATAGGTACTGAGAAGTGGTCTGTGGTCCCCACCTGCAGAACCACTCCTTTATTGAGTGTGTCTTGCTAATCACCAAAGATTTCTCCCTGTTGTCTATTCCATTTGCACAACAGCAGGTGAAATTGATTGTCAATCAGTGTTGCTTCCTAAGTGGACAGTTTGATTTCACAGACGTTTGATTTAACTGGAGTTATATTGTGTTGTTTAAGTGTTCCCTTTATTTTTTTGAGCAGTGTGTATGTATATATATAAATATATATATATATACACACATGGAACAATAGTTTGACAGTATTAAATAAGCAATTTGATTCACATTTAATACTTACTTTCCATTCGCCATCCATGTTGACTCGGACAAGGAAATAGATGGCGCTGTCGCGGAAGAGATCTAAAACTGCAGGTCAGAAACTGCGGTCTTCAAGCCTGCAGACACATGCTTCTCACAAAATCAGCCACAAACACAAGGATTGTGCGATGGTATGAGGGAGCGGCATGTTGCGTGCAGGCTTCGCCTCCTAACGTACAAGATGCATAATGGTGCAGTCTGGGGCAGGAGAAGAAGAGTTGCCACTGACGTCACTCTCCTGCGCTGTTTGGAATTGCGAAGTCAAATTGATTTATGGAACACTTTTTGAGGGCGCGGGTATGAAAACGTAAAAGCATTTCCCTTTTAGTTATTTCTTTAGTTGTGTCACACAATGAGCAGTCTTGAAGAAAATTAAAATGCAGTTTGGATTATCTATTAGCAATTTCATTTATGAGTCAAACAATGCAGCTATGACTTTAAAAAGGAAAAAGCATTTCTGTTAATACATTTTAATTTTCAAATTTGACATTTCAAAATAAATTAATAACTTTTTGCTGAGACACCTTTTGAAAGTGAAATGTTAAACGTTATTTTATTTATCATTTTAATTAATTTACAAATTGAGCAGTCTTGGAGAACAAAACATGCAGTCTGAATAATTTATTTTTAATTTTATTTATGACTTAAAAAATGCAGCTTCATTTTGAAAATGAAAAAGCATTTTATTAATACATTTTAATTTGAATATTGGGACACATTTGCTTCCATACCACATTCTCCGTGACTACTCCGAACGTCACCGTCGACGGACCCGCTCTTCGACGTTCTCCGTCAAATTGCGGAACAACTCCTATTTGCTGTTCCATTCCAGTGTTACACCATATTCTGTGATCACCATATGTTGTGGCCATAGAAGGCACTGTTGTGTTTTTACACCTTATCTTGGATACAAACAAGAGTATTCTACGCCAATTGCGTAAGCTTGGGCGAAGACGTTGGGGCAAACAAACGCAACGAAAAGTCCGAGCAAGCCCTGTCGTTTTTTGAAAAGGTGACTTGCATAGAAAATTCTAAACTGAACTTTCACGCGATAAGAGAGTGGCCCTTTTTGGACTATCAAGTTGAAAAATCACTGTCCATCTGTGTACTTAGAATACATTGCCAGGGGGTCTAAAATAACAGGAGGGGTCAGGAAGGATACTTCTTGTACTCCGTCTCCTCCACAGATATAATAATGACCAGATTTAGGAGATCCTATAACTACTTAATACTACTTCTTCCACCAACTAAGAATTTCCTCTGAAAATTCCCTGTTCAGGTCCAGGTTCAGACCTAGCGGGTCTGATGCTATGATCACAAAATTGACCATCAATCTTTGACCCAAGATAGTCCTGTACTAAGTACACTAATGGACCACCCTGCACTACAGAATGGTGTTATGGACATCTCATGTCTACCACAGAATAACAATGAAAATCAACAGTTTTCATTCTTTTAGGTATTTATTAAAACACTCAACAATCAACATCAACTGAACTTAAACCACAAGGGGAACATTCATCTGTTAAGCCAACCTTTAAAATTGTAATTATGTTTACCAAGTTTCAGTATTCATTACTTTCATTTGTAACTTCACTGGTTAGAATGACTACTCTATGGAGTCAGAAGGCTCACAGATAAGCGAAGCAGAGTAATAAGAGACTGACCTGCAGCTTTCCCCAGAGTCGACACTTACTGCAGCCCACGCAGTCCATAATCCGGGAGATGTTTTTAAAATGGAGCCGGAATTCTTCCTGAATGACAGAAAAGGAGACACAGATGTTCAGAGTTATTTTTTAGCAAATTGGATTTATTGGTAAATGAACTAAGCACTTTTATAGTCATGCTGATAACTCAAAGTGCATTTACACTATTATTCATCTAGTTGCCCTCGCAATGCTCACACAGTCATACACAGAAATGAAACTTTATAAGTAAGTTGGGGTTAAGATACTTGGCCAAGGACAAAATTTAATATGGTGGGGGAAGCTGAAATCAAACTCACAACCGTCTGATTGCTAGAACGCTTCTCTTTGCAATGAGGGGCACCCGGCTAATAGCTACACCTTATACCAATGACACAAATGGACTGAAACCAGTTATAAAAGGTTAAAAAGGAGTAAACTTTGCCAGTCAAGTGACATAAAGACAGGAATAACATCATACACACTTTGTTATTGTAGCTCCAAGTCTCACCTTTAATGTCTTGGCCTCCATTTTGTGTCCAGCAAACATGGACTTTTCATCGAAATGCATTGGGAAACCTCTGGAAGACAAAACAACCACTGCACTACAAATACTGCAAAAAATGGATTTCAGGATATCTGTAGCTCCTTAAGGTCACACAGGTTGTAAACATTTGCTGTCTTGTGCCAGTAATTTCCAGGATGTCTACATGAAAATCCACATTTAATGCCAGTTGACATTTATGGTTCAATTTTCAGTGACACAATACTATAATAGCTACCTTGTCATGTTAACTGGACATACTGTACGACCATAAACAATTTGGTCTTGAAATAAAAGCAAACGTTTGAAAAAAAACTTTGATAAGCTAAAATGTTTTTCATCAGATGTTTCCAGATGTTTACTGTTACTCTTAACCTATACATCATGTAGATTTTTTGGTTTCCTTTAAAACAGGACTAAGATGATCTTTGCATTTTCTCCCGTGCTGTATTTTTCTGGAACAAGAACCTTAATTTTCCATGGTTTTCCATCTAGAAAGCATGTTACAATTTCTTACTTGATTTCATTAAAAATCTGCAGCAGCAGCTCCTTGGTTACTCCATCCTCCTGAGTGTTTCCAGTGTACAGGTTGACGATGGCTCGTTCAAAGTAAGGCGCCACCTTGTAGAGAGCACGCAACTCTATGAGGTACAGGAAATAGAGATTCTTCAGCCTTCGGATGCCCTCACCCTTCGTTTCTGCTGTGTCGAAGCGGCGACGAAACTCCAGGATATTCGGACCCCACATTGTGCGGCCCCAGCCCCCTGTAATGACAAACAAGAACACCTCCATTTGTTCCAGTGGTTTCTGCATTGATATAATGCTTAATCATGATAATCTTAATTGATGGCATTGTTCAAAATGTATTATTTCTCACCAGCTTCATAAGAACCATTTTTTGCGAGGGATTTTTTCCTAAATCCCTCGCATGAGGAGGATTTAATATTTACAAAGCAATTTGCTAAATTAGTTTTTCACAAATACTTTTGGTTTTACAGCAGTTTAAACACACAAGATGATGCTTAAGGGTCCTTCAGGCATATCTGAGTCTACAGGTAAAATGCAAGAGGACACACATTTGCTTTTTCCCCACCCCCTCTTTTTTGGTACCATTGGAAACTAGAGAATCCGACTTTTGCAGCGACGTATTGCACGTCTTGAGAAGTAGTTTTCAGGTCACATAATTCCTGTGCATATCCAAGGTTATAAAAGTGGTAGTAACTTTCGCTTTATGAACAGGTCGTTTTACGCACTGCTACGCACACAACTTGCTTGTTTCAGTGTTAAACTTCAAACATTATAATGTCGCAGAAGAGTAAAACGAACCCCTCGGAAGCCTTGGGAAAAACTTTGCAGGGCTTTACTGTTGTGTGGAGCGTCAGTATTTTTATTTGTTATTAATTCAATCGGTTATATTACCCCACCCTCCCCCTTCAACCAGTTCCAGTGGAATATATACTGTTGTATAGCTGTTATATCATTACCACTTTACTGTTATATATCACATCATTGCTTTTGTATTTTATATTTTATTATTTTTGTGTACAGTAGGAAACAATTTGTGTATTTTTACAGGAGCGTCTGGCACTAAAAGGACCCAGGCTCCCACTACTTCAGTTGTAGCTTTATCTTCAAGGTGAGAAGTCTATTCTGCAAACTATTATGGTTACAAAATAAACATAATGTGTCATTACAGTGTTCCTAAGCCTTTTATAAGTCAGATGCAACTTAATTTTTAGCATGTCATTTAGATACATTTAGTCTTCAGCATATATCTTTCTGATCTGCAGTGACGATGGTGCAGAAGACGAAGATAAGGAGTATGAGCCACATGCCCGTCGGCTACCTAGTGCCTTAAGGCCTATGAAAAGCAAGGTAGCTTCTGTCTCAAGAAAAAGGAGCAGCTCATCCAAGCCAACAAAGAAAGGTAAACAACTCTCGAGGTGGACAAGTCAGGCTACCTCTACACCTGGTGATGACAACGAGGACAAGTGGCACTCTCCAGGTGAGCCTGACATTGAGTCACAAGCTCCTACATTTACCCTGAAGCATCCCCCACAAAACCATGGGGCCTGCTGAAGGTGTTTTTTAGTGCAAGTACCATCCAGACCATGATCAATAATACCAATTCAATTGCGAAAAGGACAATTCAGCAGGCAAAAAATTTGTCCGGTCACCAAGTTTGTTTATAGTTTTTATTGCTAATTGTTCTTGCACATTTGTTTACATTGTTTTTATTGATGGTTGTTTTTTGCACATATGTTTATATAGTTTTTATTGATAATTATTTTTGCTAATTTGTTTACATTTGTTACATTGATATATAGGGTAAATGTCATGACCAAAGGCTATATAATATGCAAAAGGAGTCCTACAATGAAAATCAGCACTTTTATTTGACCAGATTCCCTTTAATGAGAGGAAAAACACATTTGGCTAAACTGTGCCAAAGTCCCAGCTCCACCTGGCACATTGCCCACTAAACATTTTGTGGAACAAATATGCTTCAACTGATTCAGTCCAGATTTGCTGCAACTTTAGTCAAGATTTTGATGAATACAACCTGTGGCTTCTCCTAGGATTTCAAAAGGGGGTTTCGATTTTTTTCTTTGTTTAATCACAAATAAATAAGACATACTAAGACTTACAATAGTGGTTCCACTTAAAAAAGATTATTTTATGTCTTACCTTTGCACATGTACAAAATGTTTGCATGTTGACCTTATAACTGTGGAGCTATATGTGATCTATTTCAGTTTTGTAATTTTAGATGGAAATTGCTCTAAAACTCCTTAGGGCTTAACAGGTTTATGTAATGAATTTTGGCTTGGCTGCAACAAGATAAAAAGTTTGTGCATGTGTTATGGTCATACCGTCCAGCAAGAACTCTGCACACAGGTGAATGTTTATGCTGCTGTGGAGGCCCGAGATAAGTCGATAGAAAACTCTTTTTTCCAAGCACAAACCTGAAAAGAGAGGGCTTGTTTAGACATGTTTCATCAAACTACAGACACCAAAACCATGTGGAGTTTTAATTCAAACCCTTCAAATTACCAGAAGATTCTTTTTAGCTTTTCTCAACGCAATACCTAATGAAAGCCATGCCTTTCTCCTCCAGAAAAAGCCCTAATTGAAGCGGATTTTCTCCCACGGCCTGGAGAACAAGGCAGCATTCCACGCCTTCCTGCGTGCATGTCAAGGTAGCGAGAGCTGAAGTAGGCGCAACGTGCCTCTGTTATACAGTTCAGTCCACACGTGGATGACCGGGACAGACAACTTCGCCAAAACTAGCGCCCTTTGGAACCCCTTCTTCAGCATGGTTCACGTAAGAGATGGTGTTTGGGCAGAGAAGATTAGTTTTGAATTAAATAATCTAAATAATGGTTGTGTAATGTTGTTTGGTTTTTGTTTGTGTTGAGAAAACTCAGCTAAGTGCTAGCAGACTAGCTGCTTAGCTAATGTGTCCTGTGTTGTGTTTTTAAAGTTAAGACTAACTTCAAAGGGTGGTTTTCAAACACACATCGGACATAACGTGCCGTCAACGCTTATGAATTTTGATCATTTTATTGATAGTATTTTAGAAAGGTCCATGTTGTAACACGCTGTAAGCTTCTTCAGTTAGCTGAAACCGCTAACGGCTAAGGTAGTACGTGACGCGCCGCCATCTTCTGAGTCCATTAAGAAACTTTCATCCAGGAAAGTTGTTAGTTTTCAATCTAAGAAAACTTCCCTAAATATTATTTTACTAAATGTAATAGCTAATTAAACACCATTAAGACTTATTTATCCAGAAAGGTATGGTTCTTATTCAAAATAATATTTCCTTAAATATTATTTAAACATTTCCTTAATAATATATCCTAAAATATTATTTTACTAAATAAAGGCAGCTAATTAAACAGCACTGAAAATCAGTCATCCAGAAGGTTGGCTTTATTCAGCAAATCGCTCGTCACCTTCCGCATTATCCGGGACCAGGTCGCAGAGGCAGAAGACTCAGCAGAGACGCCCAGACGTCCCTCTCCCAAGACACCTCCTCCAGCTCCTCCGGAGGGTGCCCACGGCGTTCCCAGGCCAACCAAGAGGCATAGTCCCTTCAGCATGCCCTGGGCCTCCTCCTGGTGGGACATGCCTGGAACACCTCCCGAGGAAGGCGTCCAGGAGGCATCCGGTATAGATGCCCGAGCCACCTCAACTGGCTCCTCTTGATGTGGAGGAGCAGCGGCTCTACTCCGAGCCCCTCCCAGATGGCCGAGCTCCTCACCCTATCTCTAAGGGAGTGCCCGGCCACCCTACGGAGGAAGCTCATTTCAGCCGCTTGTATCTGGGATCTCGTTCTTTCGGTCATGACCCAAAGTTCATGGCCATAGGTGAGGGTAGGAACGTAAACCGACCGGTAAATTGAGCGCTCCGCTTTTCGGCTCATCTCTCTCTTCACCACAACGGACCAGCACAGGCCCATTACTGCGGCAGCCGCACCAATCCGTCTGTCAATCTCCCGCTCCATTCTTCCCTCACTCGTGAACAAGACCCCGAGATACTTAAACTTCTCCACTTGAGGCAGGAACTCCCCTCCAACCTGAAGAGGACAAGCCACCCTTTTCCGGTCGAGAACCATGGCCTTGGACTTGGAGGAGCTGATTTTCATCCCTGCCGCTTCACACTCGGCTGCGAACCGCCCCAGTGCATGCTGTAGGTCTCGGCTAGAGGGGGCCAGCAGGACCACATCATCTGCAAAAAGAAGAGACGAAATCCACTGGTCCCCAAACCAGACCCCCTCCGGCCCTTGGCTGCGTCTAGAAATCCTGTCCATAAAAGTTATGAACAGGACCGGTGACAAAGGGCAGCCCTGCCGGAGTCCAACATGCACCAGGAACAGGTCCGACTTAGTGCCGGCAATGCGAACCAAACTCCTGCTCCGCTTGTACAGAGACCGGATGGCCCCTAGTAAAGGGCCCCCGATTTCATACTCCTAGAGCTCCCCCAAAAGGGCATCACGAGGGACACAGTCGAATGCTTTCTCCAGGTCCACAAAACACATGTGGACCGGTTGGGCAAACTCCCATGAACCCTCGAGTACCCTGTAGAGGGTATAGAGCTGGTCCGGCGTTCCACGGCCTGGACGAAAACCACACTGCTCTTCCTGAAGCTGGGCTTCGACTATCGGCCGGACTCTCCTCGCCAATACCCTGGCGTAGGCCTTACCAGGGAGGCTGAGGAGTGTGATCCCTTTGTAGTTGGAACACACCCTCTAGTCACTCTTCCTATGTAGGGGGACCACCACCCCAGTCTGCCAATCCAGAGGCACTGTCCCCGTCCGCCACGCAATGTTGAAGAGGCGTGTCAACCATGACAACCCCACAACATCCAAAGACTTGAGGTACTCAGGGCGGATCTCATCCAACCCCGAAGCCCTGTCACCGTGGAGCCTTTTAACCACCTCGGTGACTTCAGCCTGGGTGATGAAAGAGTCTAACCCTGAGTCCCCAGCCTCTGTTTCCACCAGGGAAAGCGTGATTGCAGGATTGAGGAGATCCTCGAAGTACTCATTCCACCGCCCGATAATGTCCCCAGTCGAGGTCAGCAGCCTCCCAACCCTCACTGTAAACAGTGTTGGCAAAGCACTGCTTCCCCCTCCTGAGGTGCAGGACAGTTTGCCAGAATCGCTTTGAGGCCAACCGGGAGTCCTTCTCCATGGCCTCACCGAACTCCTCCTAGGCCCGGGTCTTTGCCTCTGCCACAGCACGGGCCGTGGCAGGCTTGGCCTCACGGTAACCGTCAGCCCCCTCAGGAGTCCCACAAGCCAATCACAGCTGATAGGACTCCTTCTTCAGCTTGACAGCGTCCCATTCTGCCGGTGTCCACCACCAGGTTCGGGGTTGCCGCCGCAACAGGCACCACAGACTTTACGGCTGCAGCTACAGGCAGCAGCATCGACAATATAGGTGGAGAACATGGTCCACTATCTCTCCAATATCCCCTGGAATCTGGTCAAAGCTCTCCCGGAGGTGGGAGTTGAACACAACCCTGGCCGAGGGCTCCACTAGATGTTCCTAGCAGACCCTCACTATGCGCTTCGGCCTACCAAGTCTGTCCGGCTTTCTCCTCTTCCAGCGGATCCAACTCACCACCAGGTGGTGATCAGTGGACATCTCAGCCCCTCTTCACCCAAGAGTCCTAAACATGCAGCTGAAGGTCTGATGATACGACAACAAAGTCAATCATTGACCTCCTGCCTAGGGTGTCCTGGTGCCAAGTGCACTGATGAGGGTGCCCATCAGTGTTCCATATGCTTGAACATGGTGTTCATTATGGACAATCCGTGACTAACACAGAAGTCCAATAACGAAACACCACTCGGATTCAGATTGGGGAGGCCATTCCTCCCAATCACGCCTCTCCAGGTGTCACTGTTATTTCCCATGTGGGCGTTGAAGTCCCACGGCAGAATAATGGAGTCCCCGGGAGGGGCACTATCCAGCACCCCCGACAGGGGCGCCAAGAAGGCCGGGTACTCTGTGCTACCGCTCGGCCTGTAGGCCGAAACGAAATCCAGAGACCTGTCCCGGACCCGAAGGCGCAGGAATGCGACCCTCTTATCCACTGGGGTAAACCCCAAAACGCCTCTCCCTTGGTGGTTTAGTTGGATTGTTCTAGTATAGTATAGAGTCTGTTGATTGAAATATATTTGATATTGAGTTAACTTATTTTTGTTAATGAATTTTAAGAAATTGTGTGAATTTATTCCATGTGTGTGCGGAGTTTTGCTGTTCAGTAATGCCCGAGCTTGTTACACCCTTTTCACTATTGTCCTAATACCGCTGTCTATTCGGGTTGGTATTCACAGAACAACACTTAAAAGACCGAATTATTATTTAATAAAATATTAAATATTCATTAATTTATTCATCATCTATACTGCTTATTCCATAGTGGATCATGGCGGAGCTGGTGCCTATCTCCAGCAGTCTATGGGTAAGAGACAGGGTACACACTGGACGGGTCGTCAATCCATCGCAGGACCACACAGAGACATACAGGACGACAAACCACGCACATACTCATTCACACCTAAGGGCAATTTAGAGAGAACAATTAACCTAACAGTCATGTTTTTGGACTGTGGGAGGAAGCCGGGGTACCCGTAGAGAACCCACACATGCACAGGGAGAAAGAACATGCAAACTCCATGCGGAAAGTCTTTATATGAGTTGTCTACTGGGCAACTCAGTGAGAAGAGTGGTCGTCTTGCTATCCGGGGTTTGTGGGTTCGATTCCAGCTTCCTCCTGCCACATGTCGATGTGCCCCTGGACAAGGCACTTAACCTCAAATTGCTTACCGATCTGCGTATTGGTGTATGAATGTGTGCGTGTTAGTGAGTGCGTCTGGGTGAATGTGGCTCTAGTGTAAAGCGCTTTGAGTGGTCAGTATGACTGGAAAGGCGCTATATAAGTTCAGTCCATTTACCATTACTATATAATAGACCCCGTATATATGGGGTCTATTATATAATCATAGTCACAAAATGTCTTAATTTGCATTCTGCATGTTTCCTTAAACAATGTTTTACTATTCAGTAATTAATGATCAGTTAAATCATAATAAATAGTAATTTATTTGAGCACTGTAACTTCTAATCACTCTGGATCAGGAAAAAATCCTCTAAAGTCTTTGACAAATTAAAACAATAGTATATCGAAAGGAGAAAATTGCCGTTAAGAACTATATCATTGAATAGAAATCACAATAGTTTAACTGTGTAAATAACGCTTCACTATGTCCTTAAAACATAAGTCCAGGTTCTAAAATTGCCAGCTAAGAGAAAAGAACACTGTCTCACATACACACACAAATCTAGAACGTTTGTTACTTCATGTTCTTTTGTAGTACTGCAGAAACACCATACACTGGAGGTTACAATGTGCATGACCTAAAAGGGGAAAATTTCATATCCTGGGGTTCACTTATTCTATAATAGAATGAACTCACCTTCTAGCCACTTGTAAAAGCCTTCCCCTGTGACGTCAGAAACACAAAAGAAAAGATTCTTAATCTGAGTTCACAGAAAAAAAAAATGTTGTCCTGTGTAGGCCGTTGTGTTTCACTCACCATCATCATTTCCTGAAAACAGAGCAATAAAGAAAAAAAGAGAAAAGGTAAAATGTATTTTTTATAAAATCATACACAGACATAGAGTGACATGTAAATCCAAAATGGTCATTTCACAGACCCTGTAAGAAGCAGTGGCCCCCTTTGGTAAGTCATAAATTACCTGCAATTAACCACATTGTTTGGAAAGCTTAGTTTAATTTATCTAGAGAAACCCAGGCCCAATTATTGCCAACCCATAAAAAAACATCTGACAACAGTTAAATTACCTCACCATACTGCAATATGAGTAAATTCAAAAAGAGATAAGTAATTTCTAATGGAAAATATGGAACAGTGGTGAACCTTCTCAGGAGCGGCTGGCCTATTAAAATTGCTCTAAGAGTGCATCAGTGACTAATACATGAGCATACAAAAGAACCCAGAAACAAAATTTAAAGCTTTGCTGGATCAATGTTCATGATTCAACAATAAAAAAGAAACTGGATGATAATGACCTGAAAGAAAATTTCATTACAGTAGATCATTGTCAGACAATGATGTAACAACCTTTAAAGAATCTGTTCCATTTTTAATTTTCCCATTATCACAGAAAAACACAGATGATGCAATAATTTTGCTTCTTCCCCTCCTCAAATTGATTCTGTTGTTCATAGTGTTACTTCCTCACTGCGTGGTGCAATAGACAATGTAGCCCCACTGAAAAAGAAGTTAATTATTAATAGGAGACTGGCTCCCTGTTTAAATTAGGACCTTTAAGCACACTATTAGAAAATTGGAGATAAAATGGCGCTCTGCACACCTAGAGGACTCCTACTTAATCTGGAAAAATGTTCTACTGTTGTATGAAAAGACAGTTTGCAAAGCTACTAGAACAGCTTATTTCTCATCATTAATAGAAGAGAATAAGAACAGGTTACATAGAGTTATAGCTATGTTGAGCAATCCATTCCCCCAGCTCTCAGCAGTTATAACTTTATGGGATTCTTTTTAAATAAAATTGATTCTATTAAAAATAAATCACTGGCATACTCCCAAACATGACACTTCATCATAAGTAAGTGAGACAGCATTGGAGGTAATTAAAGAGTCCGATCTGTGTTTGGTCTGCGTTGATCCAGTGGAGCTTCCTGAGTTAACTTCATTCCAAACCTTCAACCTGTATGTTAGACCCAATCCAAACCAAATTATTGAAGGAAGTGTTCCCTTTGATCACCACCCCCATTCTAGAATTGATTAATCAATTCTTAGTAAATGGATATGTACCACAGGCTTTTAAAGTAGCTGTAATTAAACCTTTACTTGAGAAACCTTCGCTTTATCAAGATGATTTAATAAATTACAGACTTCTATCCAATCTTCTGCTTTTATCTAAACTGCTTGAGAAACAGCACTAGGCTGGTTTAAATCTTAGTTGACGGACAGATTCCAGTTTGTTTGTGTAAATAATAAATCGTCTTCAAACTCCAGGGGTATTTGTGCCACAGGCTTCGTTGCCTGGGCCAATTCTCTTCACTAATATATATATATACAGTACAGACCAAAAGTTTGGGCTGGCCTCGGCTGGCCCGGACGCTCAACTTCTGCATGATGATTGGATGATCTGTCTGAGGCTGAATCCCTTTTCGATTGACAGCAAAATGAGCAAATCCTGATGAGCCCAACCAGTTAGATAGACTACCAGCATGTCTTGACAACATAAGAACTGGGATGACTTTAAATTTTCTGCTTCTAAATTCAGACAAGACAGAAGTTGTCGTCTCTGGACCGGAGTCTTTGAAAAAGAAACTGCTTAGTCCATCAATTAATGTGGGCGGCGTTAAATTGACCTCTGGTAATAAAGTAGAAAATCTTGGTGTTCTTTTTGGCCAGGACGTGTCATTTAAATCCCATATCAAACAAGTTTCTAAGGTTTCCTTCTTTCACCTCCAGAACATTGCCAAAATTAGAAATATCCTATCCAGGAGTGACTCTGAAAAACTATTCCATGCATTTGTTACTTCAAGGCTGACTCTAACCTTGAAAACTGGCTCAGAGTTTATCTGTTCTTTCTTTCTAGGTGAAACGACTAAAGGAGCTACATCCATTAACATTTACTTTTCCTTCCCATAGAAAGTACTCCTGGATCAGTGCTTCTGTGTTCTTTTTGTGTCTCTGCTCTGTTCTCTCAAACCCCCAGTCGGTCGTGGCAGATGGCCGCTCATACTGAGCCTGGTTCTGCTGGAGGTTTCTTCCTGTTAAAAGGGAGTTTTTCCTCTCCACTGTCGCTACATGCATGCTCAGTATGAGGGATTGCTGCAAAGTCAACGCCAGTGACTGTCCACTGTCTCTACATGCTCATCCAGGAGGAGGGAATGCTGCAAGTCACTGACTGGATGCAATCTGCTGGGTTTCCTTAGACAGAAAAACTTTTTATCCAATTTGAATAAAAAGCTAACTCCGACTGCACTGTTCAATTGTTAGTATTAATTGGAATATATGTACCTGACTGTTGTGAAGTGCCTTGAGACAACATGTGTTGTGAATTGGCACTATATAAATAAACTGAATTGAATTGAACTATTGTAATTCTTTACTATCAGGATGTCCACAAAATGCAGTCAAAGCCTTCAGCTGATCCAAAATGCTGAAGAATTCTGATGTAAATTAAAAAGAGAGATCATACTTCTCCTACTTTATCTTCCCTTCATTGGCTCCCTGTTAAATCCAGAATAGAATTTAAAATTCCCCTTCTCACATATAAAGCCCTTGTTGATCTAGCTCCATCATACACTGCTCAAAGAAATAACGGGAACACTCAAATAACACATCCTTGATCTGAATGAATGAGATATTCTCATTGAATACTGTGTTCTGTACAAAGTTGATGGCAGTCAGGCTACCTCTGGCGTCTCATGCTACCACGAGTGTGAAAGCACCACCAACATTCAAAAGTGACCAAAACATCACCCAGATGGCAAAGTGTACCGGAGGCAAATTCCTTGTTTGTATTTACGAACTTGGCAATAGGGCTGATTCTGAGAAAGCATAGGTACTGAGAAGTGGTCTGTGGTCCCAACATGCAGAACCCTTCCTTTATTGAGTGTGTCTTGCTAATCGCCAAAGATTTCCCCCTGTTGTGTATTCCATTTGCACAACAGCAGGTAAAATTGACTGTCAATGTGTTGCTTCCTAAGTGGACAGTTTGATTTCACAGAAGTTTGATTTACTTGGAGTTATATTGAGTTGCTTAAGTGTTCCCTTTATTTTTTTGAGCAGTGTGCATCAGAGATCTGATTGTTCCATATATTCCTAACAAAGCACTTCGTTCTCAGGCTGCAGGTTTACTGGTGGTTCCTAGAATCTCTAGAAGTAAAATGGGAGGCAGATCCTTTAGTTTTCAGGCTCCTCTCCTGTGAAACCAGCTCCCAGTTTTAAGCTGAGGCAGACACCCTGTCTACTTTTCAGGCTAGGCTTAAAACTTTGCTTTTTGAAAAGGTTTATAGTTAGAGTGGCTTAGGTTATCCTGAGCTATCTCTGTAGTTATGCTGCTATAGGCGTAGGCTGCTGGAGGACATAATGACCAATTTCACTCTCTCACATCTCACACTCTTACATTCTCATACTACTCTCCAATTTTGCGTTATTTGCTGTTATTTCAGCTTTTAACTCTATGTTCTCCTTCTGTTTTCTCTCTTCCTAGAAGCTACATCTGGCCTGGCTCTGTTTAGCTGTGGCACCTTCCTGGAGGGGACATCGGCTAAGCTGCTGCTGGTAATAACTTAATGCTCACCTTATACAGATGATACACTTTGCCCAGTCTTTCAGTGTTTAACCCTGTCCCTCCTAGACATAGCTACTCTATGTACTCTCTTTCATACTCCAACACTTAAACATTGGCTGGCTCAGAGTTCATCTGCTTAGCTGTCTTTCTTTCCTAGATCAAGCCTCTAAAGGAGCTATAACCATTAATGTTTCACTTTTCTTTCCTATAGAAAGTACTACTGGATCAGTGCTTCTGTGTTTTTTGTTTCTGCTCTGTTCTCCCTAAGCCCCAGTCGGTCGTGGCAGACCGCTCACATTGAGCCTGGTTCTGCTGGAGGTTTCTTCCTGTTAAAAGGGAGTTTTTCCTCTCCACCGTCAATACATGCATGCTCAGTATGAGGGATTGCTGCAAAGTCAATGCCAGCAACTGTCCACTGTCTCTACATGCTCATCCAGGAGGAGTGAATGCCGCAAGTCTCTGACTCGATGCAATCTGCTGAGTTTCCATAGATAGAAAAACTTTTAACCAATTTGAATGATAAACTGAATCCAAGTGTTCCATCCACTGTTTGATAGTTAGGATTAATTGGAATGTATGTACCCGACTTGAAATTTGTATGATTCGATTGAATTGACTTTGTAAAGTGCCTTGAGACGACATTTGTTGTGAATTGACGCTATATCAATAAAACTGAATTGAATTGAATGGCATGCATGGGAAAGTTCCAAGGTCAAAACCACTATGGTTTCTATAGCTGCACCTGGCCAACTATACAATTCTGTTGAGAAAAAGAAAATCATATCACCAATCATTATCAGCGTACCCATTATTCCTCACAGGGGGGCAAGGAACCACAGAATGTATTTAAACCGAGTGGGGCTCATCAGCCAATTTCCAGTAAAGACCTATTTCTTCAATAGCTGCACTTCTACCCAGAGTTTTACAGTTGTTTTAACAACATGATGCATTTAAGTCATATTGAACACTATTCAATTCAATTCAGTTTATTTATATAGCGCCAATTCACAACACATGTTGTCTCAAGGCACTTCACAAGTCAGGTACATACATTCCAATTAATACTAACAATTGAACAGTGGAGTCGGAGTTAGCTTTTTATTCAAATTGGATAAAAGGTTTTTCTGTCTAAGGAAATTCAGCAGATTGCATCCAGTCAGTGACTTGCAGCATTCCCTCCTCCCAGATGAGCATGTAGAGACAGTGGACAGTCACTGGCGTTGACTTTGCAGCAATCCCTCATACTAAGCATGCATGTAGCGACCGCGGAGAGGAAAAACTCCCTTTTAACAGGAAGAAACCTCCAGCAGAACCAGGCTCAGTATGAGTGGCCATCCACGACCGACTGGGGGTTTGAGAGAACAGAGCAGAGACACAAAAAGAACACAGAAGCACTGATCCAGGAGTACTTTCTATGGGAAGGAAAAGTAAATGTTAATGGATGTAGCTCCTTTAGTCGTTTCACCTAGAAAGAAAGAACAGATAAACTCTGAGCCAGTTTTCAAGGCTAGAGTCTGAAAGAGAGCACATAGAGTTTGTTACAGTTAAGCTCAGTCAATTGCCACGTCTAGCAGAGAAAAAGGGTTAAACACTAAAAGACAGGGCTATGTGGATCATTGGTAGAGGGTGAGCATTAAGTTGTTGCAAGCAGACGATTCCCCTCTCCAGAAGATGTCACAGGTAGACACAGAGCCAGGCCAGGTGTAGCTTCTAGGAAGAGAATAGAGAGAACAAGGTTAAAAGCTGAAATAACAGCAAATAATGCAAAATTGGAGAGTAGTGTGAGAATGTAGTGAAGAGGGTGAAAGTGGTCGTTATGTCCTCCAGTAGCCTAAGCCTATAGCAGCATAACTACACAGATAGTTTCAGTTCAGATTATTTAGTTAAACGGCGCATATTTACAACAATGTCGTCTCAAGGCACCCCACAAAGGGTCCCACTGATGGTCATTGTTATACTAAAAACCACAAGGATTGGGATACCTCTCTCTGTCAGACTGATCACAACCATCGGAAAAGAGAAGGGGTCACACAGGTAACAGAAATGGAGGGTGTGTTTGCACCTCAACCATAACTGAGCCGGTTTAGGCTAAACCTGACTCCCCCTTACTCCAACCAACAGGGAGGGAAGAAGACGGAGGTAATAATAAGGGAGATAGCTCAGGATAACCTAAGCAACTCTAACTATAAGCTTTATCAAAAAGGACAGTTTTAAGCCTAGCCTTAAAAGTAGACAGGGTGCCTGCCTCACGGACTAAAGCTGGGAGCTGGTTCCACAGGAGAGGGACCCAATAACTAAAAGATCTGCCTCCCATTCTACTTCTAGAGACTCTAGGAACCACCAGTAAACCTGCAGTCTGAGAACAAAGTGCCGTTAGGAACAGATCTCTGATGTATGTATGTATGTATGTCTCTTATGTCTAATTAAGATTTTTAATAGACTGTTTTCCAACTCTTTTTGATTTTTTGAGGTAGAGCTGCTTAAGTACTTGAAGAAATCTAAAGAAGTCACTGTTATCGTGACCATGTAGTCTTTTTAACGTCTGGAAACTCTTTAGCGCTGCCTGGTTGTAAAAGGTACATTATGAGGAGAGACCCAGATCAATCCATCACCTATAATTAGAATCCATGCTATTTGGGATAAAATCTGGATCATAACTACACCAGTTCAGGATCTTCGCTTCTTCTGTCAAATCATTTTTAGTTAAAACATTACACCATATTTTTAAGGTTTAGTTGATCCATTTATTTGCAGATTCCATCAGTCTTTTGATTAGACTTATGTCTCCTATTCTAGCTTGAATTGGCACCTTACCAGAAATATTTTCTTCGATTTCCTTCCATCTCGCTCTGCACTCTGGGGCACACCAACAAAATAGAATCCTCAACTGGGCTGCCATGTAATAATCTTTTAGTCAGGGGAGTGCCAGTCCCCCCTTATCTTTTACCAATTGAAGGGTTTGAAATCTTATCCTTGGTGTTTTCCCTTGCCAGATAAAACGAGATATCAGTTTCAATTCAATTCAAATTCAATTTCAATTCAAAAATACTTTATTAATCCCAAAGGGAAATTAAATGTTGTTGTAGCTCATATTATGAAGGTTTCTTCAAAGAGCCGTTGTAGATGCTGATGGCTGTGGGCACGAAGGATTTCGTGTAGCGCTCCGTCTTACAGCAGATCTGAAGAAGCCTCTGACTGAAGACACTATGTTGTTGTAGGACAGTCTCATGAAGAGGATGCTCAGGGTTCTCCATAATGTTCTTCATTTTATGAAGAATCCGTCTTTCCACAATGATCTCTAGAGGTTCTAGAGGAGTCCCCAGAACAGAGCCAGTTTTCTTTATCCCCTATGTTGAGCTTTTTAAGTCCCTGGCTCTGATGCTGCTTCCCCAGCAGATGATGGCAGAAGAGATCACAATCTCCACAGCACACTTATAGAAGATATGCAGCATCTTGCTGCAAAGACTCAAGAAGTACAGTCTGCTCTGTCCCTTCTTGTAGATGGCTTCACAGTTGCATCTCCACTCTAGTCTGTTGTCCAGGTGAACACCGAGGTATTTATACTCCTCCACCACCTCCACCTCTTCTCCCATAATGGAAATAGTTTTTGACTTATTCCTGTTTCTCTTAAAATCTACAATCATCTCCTTTGTTTTAGTCACGTTCAAAATGAGATGATTGTTTCCACACCATGCCACAAAGCGGTCCACCACGTTCCTGTACTCAGCTTCTTGTCCATCTCTGATCCACCCCATGACTGCAGAATAATCCGAGTATTTCTGCAGATTACAGGAGTCTGTCTTATACTGGAAGTCTGAGTTGTACATAGTGAAAAGGAATGGTGAGAGTACAGTCCCCTGTGGTGCTCCTGTGCTGCTGACTACCTGGTTAGACTCACAACCCTTCAGTCTCACAAACTGAGGTCTGTTTGTCAGGTAGTCTTTGATCCAGGAGATTGTTGAGGCCTCCACCTGAGTCTTCTGGAGTTTCTGACAAAGCAAATCAGGTTGGATTGTATTAGATGCACTAGAGAAATGAAAGAACATGATCCTCACAGTGCTGCTGACTTTGTCCAGATGACAGTTGGTTTGTTGAAGCAGGTGTATGATGGCATCTTCAACTCCAACTCCACAGCAATAAGCAAACTGAAGGGGGTCCTGATAGTTTATTGTTTGCTTACTCAGGTGGGCCAACAGGAGTCTCTCAAGGACCTTCATGATGTGGGATGTCAGGGCAACAGGTCTATAGTCATTGAGGACTGATGGGTGAGTTTTCTTTGGTACCGGAAGACAGGAGGTCTTCCACAAAACCGGAATCTTCTTCTGGGCCAGGTTAAAGTTGAAGAGGTGCTGCAGAATCCCACAGAGCTGCTCTGCACAGGCCTTCGAGAGTCTAGGGCTGACACCATCTGGACCTGCAGCCTTATTCCGATTCAGTCTCTCCAGTTGCATCTTCACTTGACTTCTTGAGACACACAGGTGGAAGGGGGGAGCAAAGGAAGCATCAGCATCTTCTGATATGGTTGAAGGCAAACATGTAGAAGCAGAAGGGTCTAGTGCTGAGGTGGAAGATAACAGTCCAGTGGTGCTTCTCTGTAGCCCAGGTAAGGCGCTTCTGCCGTGGTTTCTGGTTCAAAAGTGGCTTGACCTGGGGAATGCGGCACCTGTAGCCCATTTCCTGCGCACGCCTGTGCACGGTGGCTCTGGATGTTTCTACTCCAGACTCAGTCCACTGCTTCCGCAGGTCCCCCAAGGTCTGGAATCGGCCCTTCTCCACAATCTTCCTCAGGGTCCGGTCACCTCTTCTCGTTGTGCAGCGTTTTCTGCCACACTTTTTCCTTCCCACAGACTTCCCACTGAGGTGCCTTGATACAGCACTCTGGGAACAGCCTATTCGTTCAGAAATTTCTTTCTGTGTCTTACCCTCTTGCTTGAGGGTGTCAATAGTGGCCTTCTGGACAGCAGTCAGGTTGGCAGTCTTACCCATGATTGGGGTTTTGAGTGATGAACCAGGCTGGGAGTTTTAAAGGCCTCAGGAATCTTTTGCAGGTGTTTAGAGTTAACTCGTTGATTCAGATGATTAGGTTCATAGCCCGTTTAGAGACCCTTTTAATGATATGCTAATTTTGTGAGATAGGAATTTTGGGTTTTCATGAGCTGTATGCCAAAATCATCCGTATTAAGACAATAAAAGACCTGAAATATTTTAATTAGTGTGCAATGAATCTAAAATATATGAATGTTAAATGTTAATCATTACATTATGGAAAATAATGAACTTTATCACAATATGCTAATATTTTGAGAAGCACCTGTACACTACCAGGTATTTAATGTGTCCTCGTTTCCAATTTAGTTGAGTTCTGAAGATTATGTCCTGGCTCGGTTTGTAGTTAAAGCTTAGTATTTGAGTTTTTTGGATGTGTTTAATTTATATCCTGATACTGTCCCAAAGGAGTCTAAAAATGATAGCAGTTCCAGAAGTGAATTTTAGGGTTCAATAGGGCACATTATCCACAAATAAAGAAATCTAGAGGTCTTGTTACCCTGCGTTATCCCCTGGAACTCCAGGACTGCTGGCAGGGTCTGGAATCGTATGTTTTTCACCTTTAGCGCTGCTTTTGCTTCTGCATAATCTCTTCTCTTCCTCAGCAGCTCCGGAGCATACATGTCCTTTTGAAACATTAGTCGTTTCAAAAGGACATGCTCCGGTTTATTCTCGACTAGAATAAACCGGAGCATAGTCATGATCTATTTGTATTCTCTTGCCTTGGAAATCAAACCCTTTTCTCTGCCAGGTTTTCTTGAGTATTTCTTCTTTCATTTTAAAACTCGCGAATTTGACGACTATGGATTATGGTGGAGCTTTTGGAACGGTGTGCCTTCTCAATGTGTATAGCCATGGAGGCAGGGAACTCCAGTCCTTTCGACAACAATTTCTCCACAAACGCAGTCATTGCTGACATGCCCTCTTCAACTCCCTCTTTTACTCCATATATTCTTACATTGTCCCGACGAGATCTTCCCTCTAGATCCATCAGTTTAGTTTCCATTTCCATGTGGAGCCTCACCAACTCAGCTAGGACCTCCTCCACCGACTGGATTTGAGTTTCAGGTATTCCTGCATAAGTGTTTTCTTACTCGTCACTGACCAGTCCAGGGAGGGCTTGAAAGTGGTGTATTTCCTCCAAGATCCCACTACTTGGCGGTATGTTCTTTGAAATGAGCACTTTGGAAAACCATCGTTAGATTCAAAAGAGTAAGCAGCACAAGTAAGTGCTTTGCAATCCACTATTGTTATTATTATCTCTGTCTTGTGTTGGGTTTAAACTGTTATGTTACGTGTGTGTGCAATCATTTCTAATGATTTCATTCATACTTTGCATAAGCCAGGGCTCATATCAATCAATCATTTATTTGTATAGCCTGTTCCACATCCACAATACTGGCGACCAAAATGGATACAAAAATCAACATATAAAAACACAGAGATAAAAACAAAAAAACACAAAAAAAGAACCAAATTGATTGTTTATAGGATGGGTCGAGCTAGGGGTTTATGTCATCTACTATACTATATAATGTGCAACAACAAAAAATTTGGTGAAAACACTAGTAAAGGTAGTTAGCTAATGGTTTAATTACGCAAAATGTAGCTGTGGCTTGGCAACGTTCAGTCATGTGTGCTGTGCCTCTGATGTCTTTTGGGCTCCTTCTGCCTAAATGTCTATTTGATATTACTATAATAACTTACTGAATTTTAATCAGTTTCATAGTATTTTGGATTGTCAATAGTCTCTCTTCATTTAGGGAATGCTATAATTTTAAAGCTTAATGAAAAAAAGGCACACAGATAACCACATTAGCAGACCCATCTGTAAAATTGTAAAGATTAAAACTTTTTGAGAATGAACTTTTTGCCCATGGTAGAGACAATCGATCAAACTTTAAAAAAGCCACCATGCCAAGACATGACATAACTGGAATCCTAAAAAGATAAGTTTATGCTTCTGTGCAAATATTTTAAATAATCCATCTAAAAAAAAAAAAAAACACTAAATACTGAGGACATAAGCATGGCCCACATGTTTTTGATTTTGGTAATTAGTGTAACAAAAACATGTTAACCCCTTTCATTTTTTCACAATCTTTTTTCATTTTTGTGCCTTCCACTGCAAATACTTAAACTTGTTATAACTCACCTCTACTGGGAGCCAAAGGGTTCAGAGGTCGGTACACGGATCTGGGCCTGCCACATAAAAACATACATTTATTTATACCTAAACACACACAGGAATAAACAATAAACACACATTAATCCACACACAGACGAGAAAAAATGTTTTGTGAAGTAAAACATTTAGCAGATGTGTATGCAGATGAGTTATTTGCAGTAATGACACAGCTGAAGATTTTTTCCTCCTGTGAAGAATTCAGCCTAAACACTGGAAAAAATGCAACAGTGGAGGAGTTTGTCTGTTATAGTCTCACTTGAAGCAGTTTTCCTCATAGATGCTGTTCCAGACTCTCCACGCAGAAGGACCCTTATAGCCTGTGTATCGCTCTATATTTAGCAGCAAGTCCACATACTCCGCATCTGGAGAGGTTTCATCTGAAATAATTCATAGTAATAAATAAATAAAAACTTTCATTGTATGTAGTTCTTATTTGTCCACTAATTAAAACTCATCTTCATGCAGCACAAAAGGTGATTTAATATCCAGTCTACATGCTATATTAACCCAACAGAACCCACATCTTCTGTGCCTTTCTTTCTTAGCTGAAACAATTACAGCAAATTTGTATTGTGACTGATGCATCATAGAAGCTTATTCTAGTTCTTTGAGCCCCTTTTCCATTGCCTGTAGAAATCCCCAGGCTTTGTAGAGCTCAGGTGGCATTTAGATACTAATTTACCTAAGTAATTTCACATTACTGGCGCTTTACTTTCACAGGTAAATGGTCCTACTCTGCACATGGTCTTTTCAGCTTTCCCCGGGATTTGTTAAAGGGGTGGAGCTGTGTGCAACGAGGCACGGCACCAGCAGCTTCAATAATGACAAAGTTTACTATACAAACTAATCAGTTTGGTGACCATTCATTTGTCACAGAAATTTGTTTTAAGATGTTTTAAAGCGAAAAAGTAGACCTCAAAACTTCATCTGTGCAGTTCATTAAGAATGAGCCAACATTTAAATGTTTTTTTGGTGTTTTCAGAACAGCAAAGCACCCACACAGTGCATCCTGCACTGTGTGGGGACATGGGTTGTTGGGGGCTGGGGTCGGAGCGGGGGTCAGGGTCTGGAACGGGGTCACTTGGGTTTGGGTGGTGCTGGTGTAGCCATCTCTCCTGGAAGCTAAATCGAAGGACAATCATTCATATTGGAGTTGACAACAGCAATAAAACTCCACTAAGGAAGATATTCTGACCAAGCAAAGGTGGACCGGTAAGCCAGAGAAAAGATGTGAGCAAAAATCCGCCGAAGACCTTCAAAATAAAGCATAATAAACAAACCTTACAAATGTAACCCAAAAAACAAGAGAATTACCTATGTGCTATTAATTTGTCAACCTTATCTCTATACTGGCCATTTTAGTTCACTTATCCTTATAAAAGGTTTTAATAGTAGTTTGTTACAGCCGGCACTAGTCTGGGCTGGTGCTGTTTGCCTGTCTCCACCCCAGAAGGAAGGGGACCGCCTCCTGGGTCCAGAGGCTAGTTGCCCCTCTGGGGTTGTGGAAGCTTAAAGCTTAGTTTAATTAGACAAAAAAGTAGGTCATTATTGTTTTTACCATTATAAGATGTATTCTGTGAAGAATTGTTCACTCTGAGTAAACATGCAAGCCTTATGCTAATAGATTACATTAGAGAAACGTTCTTGGCATGAGGAATGATTAATGGGCTTGTTATTGTAGGAAATCTTGTGATATGCTGGCCCTGCCAGGTCAATTTGACCTGAGAGTTTGCATCCTGATAAGTGATGAAATTGTTATTGTAAAACTGTCACATATGCCAATTTGATGTTTTCCAGATATTTGGCTAAATGTGTATTCCCAGAAAAAGTAGAGAAAAGCAATGTTGAAGGTGCCAAGAAGGTTTACATAAATGAGTATGATGATGTCAATTGGTCAGGATGCAATACAATACAGGTCCTTCTCAAAATATTAGCATTTTGTGATAAAGTTCATTATTTTCCATAATGTAATGATGAAAATTTAACATTCATATATTTTAGATTCATTGCACACTAACTGAAATATTTCAGGTCTTTTATTGTCTTAATACGGATGAATTTCGCAAACAGCTCATGAAAACCCAAAATTCCTATCTCACAAAATTAGCATATCATTAAAAGGGTCTCTAAACGAGCTAAGAACCTAATCATCTGAATCAACGAGTTAACTCTAAACACCTGCAAAAGATTCCTGAGGCCTTTAAAACTCCCAGCCTGGTTCATCACTCAAAACCCCAATCATGGGTAAGACTGCCGACCTGACTGCTGTCCAGAAGGCCACTATTGACACCCTCAAGCAAGAGGGTAAGACACAGAAAGAAATTTCTGAACGAATAGGCTGTTCCCAGAGTGCTGTATCAAGGCACCTCAGTGGGAAGTCTGTTTGAACCAGAAACCACGGCAGAAGCGCCTTACCTGGGCTACAGAGAAGCACCACTGGACTGTTGCTCAGTGGTCCAAAGTACTTTTTTTGGATGAAAGCAAATTCTGCATGTCATTCGGAAATCAAGGTGCCAGAGTCTGGAGGAAGACTGGGGAGAAGGAAATGCCAAAATGCCAGAAGTCCAGTGTCAAGTACCCACAGTCAGTGATGGTCTGGGGTGCCGTTTCAGCTGCTGGTGTTGGTCCACTGTGTTTTATCAAGGGCAGGGTCAATACAGCTAGCTATCAGGAGATTTTGGAGCACTTCATGCTTCCATCTGCTGAAAAGCTTTATGGAGATGAAGATTTCATTTTTCAGCACGACCTGGCACCTGCTCACAGTGCCAAAACCACTGGTAAATGGTTTACTGACCATGGTATCACTGTGCTCAATTGGCCTGCCAGCTCTCCTGACCTGAACCCCATAGAGAATCTGTGGGATATTGTGAAGAGAACGTTGAGAGACTCAAGACCCAACACTCTGGATGAGCTAAAGGCCGCTATCGAAGCATCCTGGGCCTCCATAAGACCTCAGCAGTGCCACAGGCTGATTGCCTCCATGCCACGCCGCATTGAAGCAGTCATTTCTGCAAAAGGATTCCCGACCAAGTATTGAGTGCATAACTGTACATGATTATTTGAAGGTTGACGTTTTTTGTATTAAAAACACTTTTCTTTTATTGGTCGGATGAAATATGCAAATTTTGTGAGATAGGAATTTTGGGTTTTCATGAGCTGTATGCCAAAATCATCCGTATTAAGACAATAAAAGACCTGAAATATTTCAGTTAGTGTGCAATGAATCTAAAATATATGAATGTTAAATTTTCATCATGACATTATGGAAAATAATGAACTTTATCACAATATGCTAATATTTTGAGAAGGACCTGTATACACTAATGCTTTGTATTTGTATAAAAACCGCCCTGTAGGAACTGAGGGCAGCGAGACTTCTGGAATTTTTGATGAAGATGATTCTGTGCGCTTTTTGAAGAATAAAGTTCCTTCCCGTGAGGATTGTTTGAGAGAGATATTTCTGAGTTCTGTTTTAATTATTTTAGCTCAGTGATAAGACCGCCTGCTCCTAAAGGGTATTAGCACCTGGACCAGGGAGCATAGAATGTGAGTGAGTGTACGACATCCATTGTTGTGTGTCTTTACGTTGGGTGCGTGGGTGCGAGTGTTTTTATGTGTACGCATGAGGGGGGGAGTGACTGTGTGTGCCTGTTTTTGTGTCATGTTGGGTCTTCGGCTGCTCCCTCTCCTGGATCAGTTTAGGCCCCCCCATCAAATGTGGGGCCTATTTCCTCTCTGCCACACTCCCTACTGGTGGCTGGTGTCTCTGCCCACTGGTGTTTTTGTGGTTCTCGTTGGCCGGGACTGGGTGCTTTGGTGTGTGCTGGCTCACTTCCTGTGGCTGCTTGCTGATATCAGGTCTCGGTTGCGAAGTGATGTGTCCCGGGGTATTGGGTTTCTGGGTCCATGGCTGGATCTGCTCTGGCGCAGACGGCTGCTGGCGGGGCCTGTGGGCTCGTTGCTGCAGCTCCCTGGGGCTTCTGCACTGTGGCGGCTGTGTGATTCCACTGGGGCTCTCCTCAGCTCTTTTCTGGGGAGGTTACGGTCATCCCAGCAGTGATTCTCTTGGGGTTGCTGTGCTCTGGGGGGCCATGGGATGTCTGTGGCTCGGATCTCATTCCATGTCTGTCTCAGGTCCAGCGGGGCAGGTGTGTGGTTCCTCACACTTACTATTGCATATTTTTATGGAGAAACCTTGTATACACAAGCGTGCTCACACTTAAACCCACAGGTGATTAGATTCAGGTGTTAACAGATACACAGATGTTCTATACTGAACCGCAGTTACCACTAAATACACCTTGCATTCATTAGTACTGTGCACTTTTTGGTAACAATGCTGTCATTATAGATGTTTCTACAGGTGTAGAAGCAATATTCTAGGGTGTTACCTTGTATTCTCTTTATCCTTCTTTCTCTCCTCCATTCTTTTCTCCTCTCCTTTTTTTCCTTTTTGCCCCACCTTTCTCTCTCTTTCTTGGTTCTCATTTTTTCCTTTTCGTTTCTGTCTCCATACCCATTCTGTGTCCATACCCATTGAAACAAAGGAGTTTCTAAGAAAATTTATTTTATAAATATTAAGCAGAGCATTATAGCATTAGCCATAATTCTCCACTTGTGAAAGTAAATCTGTTGGGCTTCTACTCTGTTGGACAGAACATGGTAAAAAAAACACCTTTCTGTAGTTATCTGATGTGAGTTAACTGAAGACAATAAAATAAAAATAAGTGTGTTAATTGGTGTTTCGTAGTTATTGTAAATGAATCATGAGTTGTAAAGCAACAACTCTGGCCAGATGCAGGTTGGTAAAAAATTTAATGTAATATAATGTTTTAAACATTTCCTGCTTATGGATCCAGTGCAACTTATAAAAATGGAAGGAATTAATCAACTGTATAACACTGCTCATTATCTATTATTTATCAGTTGACAACAAAATAATGATTTATTAGCTTTTAAACGGGGTAATGCCATCTCCTGGAATTAAGCGGTATTACAGTTTTTTTCACAGTTTCTCTATACATTGATAGGCTGATTTAAATGAATGGTCCATGACAATGGAAAATGAACCTACGAGATTCCCTGGGATTCCTATTAACCGGGTAAAACAAGTTCTGAGGCTTTCGGTGGAAAAGGGGCTATGGAGTTTCTTTATGGTCAATTCAATGTGAAACTGAACATAAACTGCTCTGGGGCAGCTTACTTCAATGTGTGTTATGTTAATTTAGTCAGAAAGCTTTTAGGTGAAAGTAGCTAATTAAGACATTTATTGCCAAACTGAGTTTTCCAGCTAAAACCTTTTTGTCTAGGGCAGAAATGTTTTTGGACATTTTTGTTATTCACCCATATTTACACTTGAATCCTACTCATATAGTCTTGAAAACTGTGATTAAACAAAGAAAAGTAAAGCCTGTCAGACACATTGTCCAGAATAAAATACTCTCCTTGGATCCAACCACTGCCATCATGTTTACATGTAGCACAGCATAAAGATATGATTATTATCCATGCGGCACAACTTTCCAGTAGTTGACAAGACGTCATTCATATTTTAAGGGATTTGGTCTAGAGATTTGCAGGGACTTGGTTTTTCTGTGTTATGGAAATTTTTAGTGCCTTGCTTGATTTGCTCTTTGATACTCTACAGGACCTGACAAAAGTATTAGAACCCCTCAGTGTTGTTCCATTCTTCTCTTATTTAGTCTTAGAGTAATGGTTTCTCAGCCTTCTGCTTGCAGCTGTGTGAGATGATATGTATGCCACACTGTTAAGATTACAGGTCCTTCTCAAAATATTAGCATATTGTGATAAAGTTCATTATTTTCCATAATGTAATGATGAAAATTTAACATTCATATATTTTAGATTCATTGCACACTAACTGAAATATTTCAGGTCTTTTATTGTCTTAATACGGATGATTTTGGCATACAGCTCATGAAAACCCAAAATTCCTATCTCACAAAATTTGCATATCATTAAAAGGGTCTCTAAACGAGCTATGAACCTAATCATCTGAATCAACGAGTTATCTCTAAACACCTGCAAAAGATTCCTGAGGCCTTTAAAACTCCCAGCCTGGTTCATCACTCAAAACCCCAATCATGGGTAAGACTGCCGACCTGACTGCTGTCCAGAAGGCCACTATTGACACCCTCAAGCAAGAGGGTAAGACAGAAAGACATTTCTGAATGAATAGGCTGTTCCCAGAGTGCTGTATCAAGGCACCTCAGTGGGAAGTCTGTGGGAAGGAAAACGTGTGGCAGAAAACACTGCACAACGAGAAGAGGTGACCGGACCCTGAGGAAGATTGTGGAGAAGGGCCGATTCCAGACCTTGGGGGACCTGCGGAAGCAGTGGACTGAGTCTGGAGTAGAAACATCCAGAGCCACCGTGCACAGGCGTGTGCAGGAAATGGGCTACAGGTGCCGCATTCCCCAGGTCCAGCCACTTTTGAACCAGAAACAGAGGCAGAAGCGCCTGACCTGGGCTACAGAGAAGCAGCACTGGACTGTTGCTCAGTGGTCTAAAGTACTTTTTTCGGATGAAAGCAAATTCTGCATGTCATTCGGAAATCAAGGTGCCAGAGTCTGGAGGAAGACTGGGGAGAAGGAAATGCCAAAATGCCAGAAGTCCAGTGTCAAGTACCCACAGTCAGTGATGGTCTGGGGTGCCGTGTCAGCTGCTGTTGTTGGTCCACTGTGTTTTATCAAGGGCAGGGTCAATGCAGCTAGCTATCAGGAGATTTTAAAGCACTTCATGCTACCATCTGCTGAAAAGCTTTATGGAGATTAAGATTTCATTTTTCAGCACGACCTGGCACCTGCTCACAGTGCCAAAACCACTGGTAAATGGTTTACTGACCATGGTATCACTGTGCTCAATTGGCCTGCCAACTCTCCTGACCTGAACCCCATAGAGAATTTGTGGGATATTGTGAAGAGAACATTGAGAGACTCAAGACCCAACACTCTGGATGAGCTAAAGGCCGCTATCGAAGCATCCTGGGCCTCCATAAGACCTCAGCAGTGCCACAGGTTGATTGCCTCCATGCCACGCCGCATTGAAGCAGTCATTTCTGCAAAAGGATTCCCGACCAAGTATTGAGTGCATAACTGTACGTGATTATTTGAAGGTTGACGTTTTTTGTATTAAAAACACTTTTCTTTTATTGTCGGATGAAATATGCTAATTTTGTGAGATAGGAATTTTGGGTTTTCATGAGCTGTATGCCACAATCATCCGTATTAAGACAATAAAAGACCTGAAATATTTCAGTTAGTGTGCAATGAATCTAAAATATATGAATGTTAAATTTTCATCATTACATTATGGAAAATAATTAACTTTATCACAATATGCTAATATTTTGAGAAGGACCTGTATGTCTAGGACAACAAGTCTCATGAGAGTCACCTTGAAAACTGTTGTAGCTTATAGGAGAACTTTTGCTTTGTGTAGGCAGAACGATATAGCAGCACTACTGAGCACATCTCCAATGCTGTAAAATCCTTCTCTCTTGCAAGATTAAAATAAAGCTGATTCTGAGTGACAATCATCGGTCTCTGTCTTGGTAAAAACAAATTTTTCTACAACAGTGTTTAACAGTAAAGTTAGTTCTGATGTTATAGCTGAATTACTTATTTGAGAATAAGAGGACCTTACCATCTAGCTCACAGAAGTGATCCTGAGCGTCATCGTGCCTTGCCCAATCAGCGAATGCCTCTTTGCTCTGGTTACTGTAACAAAGAATAATTTAAGTAGAATAGAGGAATATGTAGATGAAGACACCAAATTAATGCATCATTCATTAAGATCCCGAATACACAAAATGTCAGGCTGAAATGAATGAGGCTTGGATGAGCAGAACTTCATCGTTAAGGTCAGAGCTAAAACATCAACAGGTTAAGACAAGTCAAAGAATTTCTTAAATATCACCACTACTAAAAAAGGTGGGTAACAAATCTTGATGTTTGGCCACTGTACAATCTGAAAACTCTGAACATCAGGAAGATTTGATGAGATGTTTGTAAGAGTCAGCTAAAACACCACTTGGTATATTTTCAAGCTTGTTGAGGCCATTTACCTGACCTCCTCTGAATAGGCCCCTGTATGTGACCATTAGTTAATGATTTTACTGTGTTTTTGATGTGATGCAATTTGTTTCTTCTTCTGTTACTGGTGTGTAAAAGGTGAGGACCAGATCTGAGCACACTCAGAATGACATGGGCAGTTTGTATGCAAATTCAGACACTGGGAAAACTGTAAACGTTGAAATAGTCCCAACCCCTCCACGTTTTAAATAATTTTGAATCTTTTTTTAACCAAGTTTTTCTTTCTTTCTTATCTACTGTTATCTTAAATATATTTCACAAAATAATCTGACTGTCATGTTTTTATTGTTAACAGAATAGGAAAACAAAGCTTTCAATAAAACACTAAAAAACAACATAAATTTTGCCACTATTTAAATATTCATCGGCAGAAAGTACTTGCAGATTAAATTACTGGACAGTGTTTTTATTCCTGGCAAGAAATGGAGTTGCTCTAAATGTTTGGTAGGAACATGTCACTCTTTGTCTGTTTATTTGTGCTTTTTGTATGCAGAACAAGTTGCAGCTCCACTTTTGTTTTACATTGAGGGATGTGATTTTCTTCAGCTAGCTTAATTAAAATGAAGCAAAACTGCCTAATAATATTACTGTATATGTTAGTTGCTTTGCAACTATAAAAAGGTGTATTGAAACCTCCATTTTTATAAATTCATAATCTTAACTAAATAATTAATGTTGAACACATCAATCTGGTCTGTCTGCTGCAGCTACATATTTTTCTTGTACTGTTTAGCAATAGGTCAATCATTTACCCCTTTTACATGGGCTCTACTTTTGTTGGCTCCACTCCACTCAGCCTATTTTGTGACGGTTTCCATTACTGCCATTTTTGGCCCAGTACTGGCTTTTTCAGAAATGTGAACAGACAGCCGTTCCCTGATTGTTCACAGGCATGGCCAGCTGTTTAAGTCCTTGAGTAGAAAAACAACTGTCATTTTCCAAACTTGCTTCACTTCAGGCAAGCCATGGAATACTCACAAGCAACCATTAACTCTTGTACAGGCTTTTCTGTGCATAATAGAAGACTGCAATATTTAGCAGCAGCTTGTTGGCATATCAGAACAATGACGACACACGTTTTAGTCGCATAGTTGCGAAGCAAAGCACATGACACCTGACAGCCATCAGTGAGTCAATGGAACAACAGAAGGTTTCGTACTGAGTAGAGCAAGGTTGAGCTGAGTGGAGCTGTGTGCAGTGCTGGAACTGTAAATGGAAAGAGGCATTACTTCAATCTTTCCAACCATTTTCTGCTCTCTGTATAACTCGGGGCGGGGTTCAGCCTTGAGGAACAGACAATTTTTTTTTTTTTTTTATAAAACCTTTACTTGTTAGAATCCTATGTATTAAACAAAGATGTTCTTCTACCAGTCAGAATTTTATTGAACAGTTGATATAAGAAAGTTGTATTTGTAAGTGAATTTTTCCTTGGGATGATTTCATAACTCCTTTCTGGAGCTGACTGAACCCACTGCAGTTATATCGCAAACAATTACTCAAGCAACTGCAGTGCTACACATTTAAGCTGTCAGTCTGTCCAAGGGCAGCTGTGGCTACAATGGTAGCCACTGTCAGTGTGTGAATGTGTGTATGAAAGAGTGGATGACTGATTGTACTGTAAAGCGCTTTTGGGTCTCTGGGGACTTGATAAAGTGCTGTACAAGTGCAGGTCATTTACCACATAAAGCTGTTAAACAGTTCAGAATGTGCATAGGTCAGCAAGATTGTTTTTTAGAGCTGCTGGTATAGATTTTTTCTGTATTCTTTTGTTATATTTTGGCCTGATTCTTAAGTAGCAAAGTAGAAGGGCAATGTGTATGTGTGTGTGGTGGGGCCCATTATGTTACACTAATAATCATAATAGTAATAATTTCTACTGTAATTGTATGCGAGTCTAATCAATGTTCAAAGATTCCCCACCCCAGTTAATAGCCACTAATACATTTATCTCAATGTTTTAAACATTTTCAGTTAGAGTTGTTTTGATTTTGTAAAATAAATAATTTCTAAAATAAATAGTTTCTATATTTCTAATTTCCCCTTTCTATAAATTGACTGCCACCTATCTGTCTACTAAAGGTAAGGGAGGTGTTACTGTTAATAATTTCACAGCACTTCACTTCAAAAGGTTGTTGTGCAGTATTAGGGTGTGGCACTTGTGACAGGTCCAAGGAGATTCAGGTACATGTTTAACCGGCCTTTAACATCATTTGCATTTTGAAAATCAGCTGTTGCTGCTGAGAGGGTAAGGACTATCTACAGCCAACAGACAGAAGAGGCAGGACAAGGTCTGTGGTCTGACCTTAGGGTGCTGTTGATGGCGCCTAGCTTGTTGGCCTGCTCACACTCAGCCTCGTCCGACATCGTATTGGCTGCCTGGGAGTACTGAACACAAAGAGGAAGGTACCATATATTAGCGTCTGATGATAAAGAGTACAAAGACTTCCAGTTATCATTATCTGTTTTAACAGGTAAATAATTTTAATTACACCTTAAAATGTGTTAGGGTTTTTTCTTTAGCTGTTGTTCGAGCAAAACAGCTAAATGACAAGCCTTTAAGACTGGAAACTGAATAGCTTATGTAAAGGATTTTAATCTTCTTTTTCAGTAGATTAAAGACAGCAAAAATTTAAAGAAGGAAATGCAGGGTTTTTCAAAAATATTCTGTAGTACTAAATTGTTTTCCAAATCTTTGTTAACAAATATATCAAGGTGTACAAAGCCACTGTATGTAGAGACACAGTTTTCAATTCAATTCAAATTCAAAAATACTTTATTAATCCCAAAGGGAAATTAAATGTTGCTATAGCTCATATTATGAAGGTTTCTTCAAAGAGCTGTTGTAGATGCTGATGGCTGTGGGCAGGAAGGATCTCCTGTAGCGCTCCGTCTTACAGCAGATCTGAAGAAGCCTCTGACTGAAGACACTCTGTTGTTGTAAGACAGTCTCATGAAGAGGATGCTCAGGGTTCTCCATAATGTTCTTCATTTTATGAAGAATCCGTCTTTCCACAATGATCTCCAGAGGTTCCAGAGGAGTCCCCAGAACAGAGCGAGCCTTCTTTATCAGCTTGAGCTTTTTTAAGTCCCTGGCTCTGATGCTGCTACCCCAGCAGATGATGGCAGAAGAGATCACACTTTCCACAACAGACTTATACAAGATATGTAGCATCTTGCTGCAAACACCAAAGGACCTAAGCTTCCTCAAGAAGTACAGTGTGCTCTGTCCCTTCTTGTAGATGGCTTCACAGTTGCATCTCCACTCTAGTCTATTGTCCAGGTGAACACCGAGGTATTTATACTCCTCCACCACCTCCACTTGTTCTCCCATGATGGAAATAGTTTTTGACTTATTCCTGTTTCTCTTAAAATCTACAATCATCTCCTTTGTTTTGGTCACGTTCAAAATGAGATGATTGTTTCCACACCATGCCACAAAGCGGTCCACCACCGTCCTGTACTCAGCTTCTTGTCCATCTCTGATCCACCCCACAACTGCAGAATCATCCGAGTATTTCTGCAGATGACAGGAGTCTGTCTTGTACTGGAAGTCTGAGGTGTACAGAGTGAAAAGGAATGGTGAGAGTACAGTGCCCTGTGGTGCTCCTGTGCTGCTGACTACCTGGTTAGACTCACAACCCTTCAGTCTCACAAACTGTGGTCTGTTTGTCAGGTAGTCTTTGATCCAGGAGATTGTTGAGGCCTCCACCTGAGTCTTCTGGAGTTTCTGACAAAGCAAATCAGGTTGGATTGTATTAAATGCACTGGAGAAATCAAAGAACATGATCCTCACAGTGCTACTGGCTTTGTCCAGATGACAGTGGGTTTGTTGAAGCAGGTGTATGATGGCATCTTCAACTCCAACTCCACAGCAATAAGCAAACTGAAAGGGGTCCTGATGGTTTACTGTTTGCTTACTCAGGTGGGCCAACAGGAGTCTCTCTAGGACCTTCATGATGTGGGATGTCAGGGCAACAGGTCTATAGTCATTGAGGACTGATGGGTGAGTTTTCTTTGGTACCGGAACAAGACAGGAGGTCTTCCACAACACCGGAACCTTCTTCTGGGCCAGGCTAAGGTTGAAGAGGTGCTGCAGAATCCCACAGAGTTGCTCTGCACAGGCCTTCAGGACTCTAGGGCTGACATGATCTGGACCTGCAGCCTTATTCCGATTCAGTCTCTCCAGTTGTCTCTTCACCTGACTTCTTGAGACACACAAGTGGAATGGGGAAGCAAAGGAAGTATCAGCATTTTCTGATATGGTTGAAGGCAAACATGTAGAAGCAGAAGGGTCTAGGGCTGATGTGGAAGATAAAAAATGTGAGGTGTTACTGGACAGCTGTGGGTCTTGTGGGTCAAAGGAAGGTGGAATGTCTGTTTGGCTGTGAGCAGGAGAGGAGGATGCGAAGCTTGTTTCTGAACTGAACCTATTGAAGAATGTGTTCAGTTCATTGGCTCTGTCCAATGGAGGATTGGTCTGATCATCCTTCTGCTTGAAGCCTGTGATCTTCTTCATCCCTGTCCACACATCTCTGATATTGTTTTGCTGGAGCTTGCTCTCCAGCTTCTTTCTGTACACCTCCTTGCTGTCTCTTATCTTGACTTTAAGTTGCTTCTGTATTCTCCTCAATAATTCTCTGTCTCCCTCTCTGAAGGCTCTTTTTTTCTTGTTAAGCTGGTCCTCCAGGTCACTGGTGATCCAAGGTTTGTTATTGGGGAAGCATCTCACGGTTCTGGTGGGGATGATGTTATCCACACAGAAGTTTATATAGGCGGTTACACACTCAGTCATGGCATTGATGTCCTCTCCATGTGGCTGGCACAGTGCGTCCCAGTCTGTAGCCTCAAAGCAACCTTGCAGAGCTTCTTCAGCTTCCTGTGACCATTTTCTCACAGTCCTCTTTATTACAGGTTGCCTCTGAACAAGGGGCTTATATTTCGAGCAGAGAAGAACAAGATTGTGATCTGATTTGCCTAGAGGAGGTCTTGCTGTAGAGATATATGAGTCCTTGACATTTGCATAAAACAAATCCAATGTTTTATTTTCTCTGGTAGAGCAGCTGACAAACTGTTGAAACGTTGGAAGTGTAGCAGAGAGTGAAGCATGGTTAAAATCACCAGAAATTTCCACAAAAGCATTGGGGTTTTGTGTCTGTAGCTTAGCAACAACTGAGCTGATGGCATCACATGCAGTGTCGGCAACAGCGGAAGGTGGAACGTAAACTGTTGCCAAAATAACACTGGTGAACTCTCTGGGTAAATAATATGGACGAAAACTTACTGCCAACAGTTCAATATCTGAACTGCAGAGATGACACTTCACAGTAACATGTCCTGGATTACACCATCTGTTGTTCACAAGTATTGCCAGTCCACCTCCTTTACATTTGCCGCTCCTCTTTAAATCTCTGTCTGCTTGTATGGTTAAAAAGCCCGGCAGAGAGACACTGGAGTCGGGGATATGATCCTGCAGCCATGTCTCAGTAAAACACATGATACTGCATGCCCGGTACTCTGGCTGGGTCCTTTGTAGGGCTTGGAGTTCATCCAACTTGTTTCCCAACGATCTCACATTGCCCATCATAATCGACGGAAGAGATGGTTTGAACTTCTTCCTTCTCTCTCTCCTCTTAACTCCTGCTCTGCATCCACGGCGTCTCCTTTTCAACTCATCAGGGATTTGGGGTTGTAGCTGAAGTATTATTTGAGCTTTTGAGATATTAATCAGCTGCTCCCGGTTGTAAGAAACAACCCAATTGCCATGGCAATGCATCATAACAAATGTCCAAAAATAGAAAGTATTAAGAAAAATCCTCCAAGCTGCACAGCATCCGACACTGGAGTGGACAGTCATCCAAAAAAAATCAACTGTATCCACCACAAGAGGAATAGTTCCCAAAAAAGAATAAATCAGAATCAAAAGTAACAGAGCTACTCCAACCTGCTGCCACCTTGAGCAGCGCAATTCTAGAAAGTCATCCTCCAAATTATAAAACAAACATTTATTATAGTAAAGCTGAACTCATTGAAATATGCAATCTACAATGATTTGTGAGAGCTCTCTTCAAAGCCCATCAGTAATTGTTTTGTGGATTTCTTTCTTACCTTATTGTAATTTCCAGACTTAATGCCAACAGGGACCTTACTCTGCAAAACAAACATCAACAAAGTCAGGATCATAAATACATTTCAGAAGATTAATTTGAAACTGAATGTAATGAAAATATATAGAACAAAATATTGTTATACAATTTCCTATTAAGTAAAACGTCTGATTGAATCTGTAATGCAAGTTTGGGTGAACTCTGACCTCAGGGCAGGGCTCCACATGGCAGTCTTTGATGGAGCAGTGTCCATCATCAGGCCAGAAAGGACATGGACGTTTCAGGTTCACCTGGGAAAAAACATGTTCAAATTAATTCACTGCATCCTAGCTCTCATATTTTAAACACTAACAATTTCTTGATGGTACCAGCTTACTTATAATCACAATGGCTTTCCAGCTAGATTTCAAGACTCATTTAGATCAACAAGTACTCCATGCTTCTGAAAACATGTATAAAAAATAAAGTAAAAAACACGACTTCCAGTGATGCAAGCACCTGAGTAGTCACGCTGCGCCTGAGCTCTGGCACAGTAATCTTGTAATATAAAGATTTTTAACACTTTGCAGCACTCAGCCCTATAAAAGCGGAGTGGTTACTCCGGGTGATGTCCCTGGACCGATTCCTAAGCAAATTCGTGGGTAAAATGCCTTCTAAGCAACTTCCAAAGAAGAAAGATACGCTGTCAGCCTCCTTTCGAAAAGACAATGCTAGTACTAGCATGGCTCTGGATCCAGGTTTGACCAAGGCTTTAGAAGCAATGACAGGGAATGTTGTTTCTACGATGGATGAAAAACTAGAGAAGATGCTGCCCAATATGACTATGAATATCTCTCAGAGTTTATAAGAAGTTACTGATCGTGTTACTAAGGCTAAACAGAGAAAATTGGTGGTGGAAGATGCCTCTTCTGAGGCGGACCAACGCTTACTAGCTTTGGAAAAAAACAAAGAAGGAACTATCCGAGCGTCTTCAAGACTATGAGAAATGAGGTCGACGTAAAAACTTGAGCATTATTGGCCTCCAAGAGAAGCTGGAGGGGACAAACCCAACTAAGTTCATGGAATCCTGGATTCCCAAGCTCCTACAGCTGTATACTAAAGTGGGCTGTCTTAAGCTGGAGAGGGCACTAATGGCTCCTAGGCCCCCAGACTTTAGGGTTCCCATGCGCAATGATGGTGAAGTTCCACAACTTCAGCGACCGGCAAAGGGCGATAGAGGCGGCCAGACGACTCAAAGATGTCCGGCAGGATGAAGTGAGGATTTACTTCTTCTCGGACTTTGCGGCTGCTACACAAAAAAGGCGAAGGGAATTTAATCAGGTTCGGAAGTAGCTCGAGAGCATCGAGGGAGCTCGCTATGCCATGATCTAACCCTGCTTCTCTCAGGGTCATGGTGAATGACACAGTCAAAACTTTTCATACTTCAGAAGAGTCTGGTGCATTTGTTGACTCTCTGTAGCTATGCTTGGATGCGCAGATGAGGTGGGCTATTTTCTCTTTTGTTTACCGGGCGTCTCACCAGGAGGTTTTATTAGTTAAGTTTCGCCCTGATTGCCTACGTGTTCCCATACAATTCTTAATGTTTATGTGGCACCATCTCACCCCAGTGATTTCATCACAAAGGCTTTCAAGGACTTTGCTAAGCTTGAAACTGAATGATTCAGTTCAGTTAAATTCAATTCTAATTCAAAAATACTTTATTAATCCCAAAGGGAAATTAAATGTTGTTGTAGCTCATTATGCAGGTTTCTACAAAGAGCCGTTGTAGATGCTGATGGCTGTGGGCAGGAAGGATCTCCTGTAGCGGTCTGTCTTACAGCACATCTAAAGAAGCCTCTGACTGAAGACACTCTGTTGTTGTAGGATAGTCTCATTAAGAGGATGCTCAGGGTTCTCCATAATGTTCATTTTATGAAGAATCCTTCTTTGCACAATGATCTCCAGAGGTTCCAGAGGAGTCCCCAGAACAGAGCCAGCCTTCTTTATCAGCTTGTTGAGCTTTTTTTATCGAGTATTGATGTATTGTGGGTGGGGATTTCAACTGGCATCTGAATATGCTAACTGACAAAGTGCCTACAGATCCTCGGGCCCAAGAGCCAGGGCATTAATAGACTCTTGTAAAGAGTCTGGGTTCATTGATGTGTGGAGGACTATACATTTTTTTACACTGCATATAAGAATGCTTCGAAAATAAATGATCTTTTCATCCCTAAGTTAATACTTTCCTCTTTTGTATCTTGTGAAACAGGTACCATCTCTATCTCTGATCATAGCCCAGTATTCTTATGGTTGATTATTTCCGAGATACAGTGCTCAATTAATTCCTGGAGGTTCAGTCCACACTTACTTAGTGATCCCCAATTTGTTTGTATTTTAAATCATAATTTAACACATTTTACAAAGTAAATAAAACCCAGATATAACCACATCAATATTATGGGAAACCTGTAAGGTTTATTGTTACGGCCCCAGGCCCTGTGTTTTCTTTAGTCTCATCTAAAGTGCTTCTCCACATGAGACGTTTCCTGCTCCAGGTGCTGATTGGCTGCCTCCCTCTGCTGGTGGATTTCCTTTGAGGACTTTAAAGGATTACCTGTCCAAAGATGATTGCTGGAGCACACCTTGGACAGCACCACCCTCTCCCCTGCAGCTGCCAATGAGGGAAAGCCAGGCCACACGAGGGAGCTACTAAAAGCCACCTCAATCTTCCAATCAGGGCTGCTGTGCTTGAGGTGCAGTATGCCACTGGGTTTTTTGACTGGATTGTCTTTGTTGGGGACTGTACAGGTCCTTCTCAAAATATTAGCATATTGTGATAAAGTTCATTATTTTCCATAATGTCATGATGAAAATTTAACATTCATATATTTTAGATTCATTGCACACTAACTGAAATATTTCAGGTCTTTTATTGTCTTAATACGGATGATTTTGGCATACAGCTTATGAAAACCCAAAATTCCTATCTCACAAAATTAGCATATCATTAAAAGAGTCTCTAAACGAGCTATGAACCTAATCATCTGAATCAACGAGTTAACTCTAAACACCTGCAAAAGATTCCTGAGGACTTTAAAACTCCCAGCCTGGTTCATCACTCAAAACCCCAATCATGGGTAAGACTGGCGACCTGACTGCTGTCCAGAAGGCCACTATTGACACCCTCAAGCAAGAGGGTAAGACACAGAAAGAAATTTCTGAACGAATAGGCTGTTCCCAGAGTGCTGTATCAAGGCACCTCAGTGGGAAGTCTGTGGGAAGGAAAAAGTGTGGCAGAAAACGCTGCACAACGAGAAGAGGTGACCGGACCCTGAGGAAGATTGTGGAGAAGGGCCGATTCCAGACCTTAGGGGACCTGCGGAAGCAGTGGACTGAGTCTGGAGTAGAAACATCCAGAGCCACCATGCACAGGCGGGTGCAGGAAATGGGCTACAGGTGCTGCATTCCCCAGGTCAAGCCACTTTTGAACCAGAAACAGCGGCAGAAGCACCTGACCTGGGCTACAGAGAAGCAGCACTGGACTGTTGCTCAGTGATCCAAAGTACTTTTTTCAGATGAAAGCAAATTCTGCATGTCATTCAGAAATCAAGGTGCCAGAGTCTGGAGGAAGACTGGGGAGAAGGAAATGCCAAAATGCCAGAAGTCCAGTGTCAAGTACCCACAGTCAGTGATGGTCTGGGGTGCCGTGTCAGCTGCTGGTGTTGGTCCACTGTGTTTTATCAAGGGCAGGGTCAATGCAGCTAGCTATCAGGAGATTTTGGAGCACTTCATGCTTCCATCTGTGAAAAGCTTTATGGAGATGAAGATTTCATTTTTCAGCACGACCTGGCACCTGCTCACAGTGCCAAAACCACTGGTAAATGGTTTACTGACCATGGTATCACTGTGCTCAATTGGCCTACCAACTCTCCTGACCTGAACCCCATAGAGAATCTGTGGGATATTGTGAAGAGAACGTTGAGAGACTCAAGACCCAACACTCTGGATGAGCTAAAGGCCGCTATCGAAGCATCCTGGGCCTCCATAAGACCTCAGCCGTGCCAAAGGCTGATTGCCTCCATGCCACGCCGCATTGAAGCAGTCATTTCTGCAAAAGGATTCCCGACCAAGTATTGAGTGCATAACTGTACATGATTATTTGAATGTTGACGTTTTTTGTATTAAAAACACTTTTCTTTTATTGGTCGGATGAAATATGCTAATTTTGTGAGATAGGAATTTTGGGTTTTCATGAGCTGTATGCCAAAATCATCCATATTAAGACAATAAAAGACCTGAAATATTTCAGTTAGTGTGCAATGAATCTAAAATATATGAATGTTAAATTTTCATCATGACATTATGGAAAATAATGAACTTTATCACAATATGCTAATATTTTGAGAAGGACCTGTATTGGTTGTGGCTGTTTAGAAACCCTTGGTAGCTAAGACTACAACTTTGAAATGTCTTTGTTGGGGACTATATTGGTTATGGCTGTTTAGAAACCCTTGGTAGCTAAGACTACAACTTTGAAATGTCTTTGTTGGGGACTATATTGGTTATGGCTGTTTAGAAACCCTTGGTAGCTAAGACTACAACTTTGAAATGTCTTTGTTGGGGACTATATTGGTTATGGCTGTTTAGAAACCCTTGGTAGCTAAGACTACAACTTTAAAATATCTTTGTTGGGGACTATATTGGTTATGGCTGTTTAGAAACCCTTGGTAGCTAAGACTACAACTTTGAAATGTCTTTGTTGGGGACTGTATTGGTTATGGCTGTTTAGAAACCCTTGGTAGCTAAGACTACAACTTTGAAATGTCTTTGTTGGGGACTGTATTGGTTATGGCTGTTTAGAAACCCTTGGTAGTCAAGAATACAACTTTGAGAAACCCTATTTCTGCTTTAAGTCAGTAGGTTTGGGTTAATCAATTTAGTTATAATAGATTTAGTGTTTTATTTTATTTGGGCTTTTCTATTTGGGGTTTTGCCCTGGTGACTTTTCTTAGTCTATTTCTTTATTTTCTTTTTTTTGTGTACAACAGTTTTGCAGTGTTCAGCTCATTTGTGGAGGAAATCCTCTTACCTTTGTTGTATTTGTTTCTGGTGCTTTGCTCTGGAATTGTAAAAATAAACTGTAACTTACTTTTTTTCACAACATTTTTGGGTCTTGTAGTTTATGCTGCGTCCTTCACGAGCCAGGACGTAACATTTATGCTACAGGCCTTATCATCTCCTATGTCAGAAGTAAGAAATGTAACTCCTTGGAATCCCAAAGGAAACTAGAGGGCATACTTGTTGATTTGGAGAAGACATGCCAATGTTCCTTCTGATGATAATATGAAAGCAATGCAAGAGCTTCTCTAGGTGCTCTGCTTACTCATAAAAGTGAGTAGAGTATTAGACTTGCTAAACAGAAATTGTATGAGTATGGTAATAAATCAAAAACTACATTGTGAGACTGGTGAATAGGAGGACTGACTCTCAATATAAGCATATGCAAGAACAGGAGGGAATGTAGCAAATAAATGAATATATTAGAAAGTCATGTACATAAATAAAAGTATATAGGGCAATATGAATAGCGCAAGTATCTGTAGCAGCTGGATGAATTGTAACTGAGTTCACAGTGACCATGTAAAGTGACTAGTGTATGTATGGGATTATTGGGAATTTATCAGTCTCATGATGTGGGGAATGAAACTTATTTTTATATTTGCTGCGTTTTTTTTCTGACTTTTTAGTTCTCAGTCATACGAATTCTATGTACAGTGTATCCTTCTTCTTATGTGTATTTTGTAGGGTAAAACTAAGAATAGAATGCAAAGCAGACTAGAACATGCTTATTTTTGTTTAATGCTGAAATGTTTTTTGACATTTATTTTGACTATGTCTAATGTGAGGTTTCCAGTTGAGTTTATCATTAAGAATGACAGAAAAATTTATTTTCATCCACTCTTAACATTCACCCTTGTAGAGTGATATCCATGTTTGATGCGCAATTATTAAACATTATTTTTGTTTTGTTCAGATTTAGGGACAGCTTCTTTTCATTAAATCACATTTTTAGTTCACATACAATTTACATTTACATACAATATAAAGGATTCCTTGAGGAATCCCACAACCTAAGGCTGAGTGCCCAGCCTTCATGGGGATTGGGAGGAATGTCCTCCCCGATCTGAACCAGAGTGGTGTTTCATTATTTGACTTCTATGCCAGTCACGGATTGTTCATGAATACCATGTTCAAGCACAAGGGTGCTGACCTCAGGCACCCTTATGGTGCCTAGTGCATCAGTGTACTTGGCACCCCGACACCCTAGGTTGGAGGTCGGTGATCAACTTTGTAGTAGTGTCTTCGGACCTTAGGCCACATATCTTGGACACTTGGGTGAAGAGAGGGGCTGAGCTGTCCACCGATCACCGCCTGGTGGTGCGTTGAATCCGCTGGAAAAGGAGGAAGCCAGACAGACTTGGCAGGCCCAATCGTATAGAGATTAGGGGTGCCGGTAATGTCTACTGGAGCCCTCAGCCAGGGATGTATTCAACTACCACATTTGAGAAAGCTTTGACTTTTGAGGTTCCGGAGGAGGTTGGAGACATAGAGTCTTAGTGGACAATGTTCTCCGCCTATATTGTCGATGCTGCCGCCCCTAGCTGCGGCCATAAGGTCTGCGGCGGCAATCCGCGAACCCGGTGGTGGTCAAGCTGAAGAAGGAGTCCTATTGGCTGTGATTGGCTTGTGGGTCTCCTGAGGCGGCTGACGTGTCCAACGGCCCGGGCTGTGGGAGGCTTTGGGGGTGAATGAGATCCACCCTGAGTACCTCAAGTATCTGGATGTTGTGAGGCTGTTGTGACTGACATGCCTGGCGGTCAGGAAGAGTGCCTCTGGAATGAAAAACCAAGGGGGACCGAAGGGTGTGTTCCAACTACAGGGGGATCACGCTCCTCAGCCTCCCTGGTAAAGGCCTTTGCCAGGGTGTTGGAGAGGAAAGTTCGGCTGACAGTCAAACCTCAGCTTCAGGAGTAGCAGTGTTGTTTTCGTCCCGGCAGTGGAACACTGGACCAGCTCTACACCTTCTACAGGGTGCTTAAGGGTTCATGGGAGTTTGCCCACCCGGTCCACATGGGTTTTTTGATTTGGAAAAGGCATTTGACTGTGCCCTGTGGGGGACGCTCCAGGAGTATGGAGTCGAGGGCCCTATATTAGGTGCCATTTGGTCTATGTAAAAGCAGAACAGGAATTTGTGGACTCCAGAGCAGGGTGTGAAGCGGCTGGAATGAGGATCAGCTCCTCCTTGTCAGCCGCCATGGTTCTTAACCAAAAAAGGGTGGCCTGCCCTCTTCATGTTGGAGGGTAGCTCCTGCCTCAAGTGGAGGAGTTTCAAGTATTTCGGGGTCTTGTTCACGAGTGCGTGGAGAATGGTGAGGGAGATTGACAGTCGGGTCGTGCGGCCGCCGCAGTAATGAGGACGCTGTGCTGGACCGTTTTGGTGAAGAGAGACCTGAGCCGAAAAGCGAAGCTCTGGATTTACCGGTCGGTCTACGTTCCTACCTTCATCTATGGGCATGAACTATGGGTCATGACCGAAAGAACGAGATCCTGGATACAAGCAGCTGATATGAGCCTCCTCCACAGGGTGGCTGGGCACTCCCTAAGAGATAGGGTAAGGAACTTGGCCATCTGGGAGGAGCTCGGAGTAGGGCCGCTGCAGCTCCACATTGAGAGGAGTCAGTTGAGGTGGCTCGGGCATCTATACTGGATGCCTTCTGGACGCCTCCCCTGGAAGGTGGTCCAGGACTCCTCCCGGTGGGACTCTACCAAGTCAGCTGCCCCTGCGTCCAGGATAAAATGGACGGTATTCTAATTTACTCATACCGTTTTTATACTATTCAGAATATTCCATTTCTTTGATATTGTGCTTATTGCTATTTCTTATTTTTGCATAATATTCCTATTTACCCTACCCTAAAATATTTCATAACTTATTTCTATATCTTTTTTTATTTAGTTTCCACTTCTTTAGTTCTTGGCTTTATGTAAATTCTACAAAGTGCATTTTCTTTTTGCAGGCATTTTTTAGTCCTCTTGTCATCCACATAGAGCTATTATACGTATTCTTTTTGGTATGAACGTTTATAGAACAACGTTTATTGTATATTTCTATAAATATTTATAGAAATGATATTTCTTTTTATTATTACCAACCTACTGACTCATCCAGTTCTGTGCCATTAAATCTGTTTTTATTGCATTATTTACTCCTCAGATTTTACTCTCTTACACATTATCTGCTTTTGTGATTTACTAGTCCTGTCATTTCTGTTATATATTACAACACCTGGCAGATGGTCACTGATATCATTAATTAATATTCCAATTACAGAATTATTTTAAATATAGTAAAAACATCATCAATTAGCATCCCAAAATGGGATGTTAATCTGGTGGGTCTGGTGATTTCTGGAAGAAAGAGTGTGCATTATGTTGATCAAATTATTTGTGTTATTTGTTAACATTCCACTCAACTTTAGTGGTCTTTTGATTGCCCCTTTCTCAGCTTTTCTGGAATGTGTTGCAAGCATCAAATAAAAAATAAGTAAATATTTCCAAAAAACAATAAAGTTTATCAATTTGAACATTTAATACCTTGTCTTTGCAGTGTATTCAACTGCATCACGTTGAATGGTTGAACGGTATTTGCAAATAATTGTATTCTGTTTAATTTACATTTTTCACAATGTCACAACTTCACTGGAATTGGGTTTGTATCTCTTTTTTATTGGGTGAGTTTTATTTTTATTTACAGAATTTTGGTGCCTCCCATGTTGTTTTTAAATTGAGCCTCACAAGTGAATAAGCAAAGGCTCTGGGAACTCGACACACAACTTCATTAATGTGGCCCATTTACTCATATATATATTTATTTACACCTGATTTATAACACACTAGTGTGGCAGGTCTTACCCTGTAGTATCTGAAGTAATCTCTCTCTGCCAGTTTCTTGATGTGAGGATAAATCTTGAAGTTGTTGAAAACATCAATGCTTTCAACATCACAGAAGCAGTCATCAAGAACTCCAGTGAGCTAAAGCAGAGCACAAATACAGGGCAAATTAGTTGCACATACAAACACGTTTCTAGACTTTTTAAATGTCCACTTGTTCTTTTAGAGAAAAGTTTGTGCTAAACTTTAAATCTTGGTTTTATTACTCTAGTTTACACAATAACATCTTTTCTGTGACAGTACTGATTTAGTAATTTTTTACAACATGTTCGGTTTTCTGAAATGAAATGTATTTCTGAATCTGATCAATATTATCTAGAAGCAGGAGGTTGATCAGAGCCTTTGGAGTGCCATAATGTACAAGCATAAACTGCCCTAAACATTTATCAGAGCAATCAATTGGAACAGAGAGGCATATAAAAATATACAACTAAATAAATTGTGAGATTAACACATTTTAGGATTATTAATCTCCATAATTCATCAAAATACTGAACTACAAATACAGCACTAAACTTGACTATAATTAAGTAGAAACAAAAATAAGAAGATATGAGAATCCATAAGGATTGAGATGTGGGTGAACTTAGTTGGGGCGTGATCAAACAAACAGTAACTATGCTCAGCTTCTTTTTTTTTCCCTACTGCCTTGCAGTCACAGCAGATATGCCAGCAGACACAAAACCAGTACCAGTTTAAACCATCATGTATACAGTAAAACTTTAAGCACACAATTTGCTCCCTTAATGGAGTCCATAAAAACCAAACTAAATCACACTGCCATCTGATCAAACATGCTCACACACGACATGGCTCAACACACAAAAAAAACCTGGGCCAGGTGTAGCTTGCATATGAAAAGTGGTTAGCAACCTAAGCCTATAGCAGCCTACTACAGTTGCACCACATGCCAAGGACGCAAAAATCTTAGAGGGGAAAGGGCTTTTGACATAGCAGCTCCAAAATCCTGAAATGTTTCTAAATTAGAAAAGTTTCTTCTCTAATAATTTTTAAACCTACTTTGAAGACATGCCTCTGGTTTGGGTTTTAGCTCATTAATCCTTTTTTCTTGTCTATGCTTATTTGATTTTGTTTTCTGATGTCAAATGTTTATTCTTACTGATACTTGGATTTTACTCTATTTTTATATTACATTTTGTTTTATTTCTGTCCTTTAATTTAATTCTTTTTTTTTTTTTATGAACAATAGTTTGATCAGTGCTTGCTATTTTTAAAGTGTCCTATAAATAAAGATGATTTGTGTTGGCCAACTACAGAGATAGCTCAGGATAACATATACCACTCTAACTATAAACTTTATCAATAAGCAATTTTTTAAGCCTAGCCCTAAAAGTAGACCGGGTGTCTGCCTCACGGACTAAAACTGGGAGCTGGTTCCACAGGAGAGGAGCCTGTAATACCACCAGTTAACCTGCAGTCTGAGAACGGAGTGATCTGTTAGCAACTTTTGGATCAATCAGACTTCTAATATCTAATGGAACCTAATTAAAAATGAGATAAATATGATGTCTCATTTTATTTTTATCAGAACCCTAACTTATCAAAAATGCTGCTGTGAAAGGATTTTTACTGAAATTCCTTATTAGTAAAGAATTACAATAGTCCAGCCTTGAAGTGTCAAAATAAGTGACTACTTTTCTGTATCACACTGGTATAGAATATTTCTACTTTTGACAAGTGAATAAGGGATTCCAAGAAAATATTTTGATATTGGATTTAAAAGGACATTTTCTGGTCAAATATGGCAACAGAATTATTTACATTGAACTGTACTGTTAGTGAGAACATCATTTTCAGATGCTCTGGTCCAAGGACAACAAACTATGTCTTGGCTGAATATAAATGCAAATTTGCAAGCATAGAACAAAACCTTTACAAAATCTTTGCAAATGTGATCAGACATTTGATTTAGTTGTAAAGTTACCTACGGATTTATGACACACAAGATGTAATTGAAATGTTTAGTTTAAGGCATTTACAATGAAAAATACAGGTCCTTCTCAAAATATTAGCATATTGTGATAAAGTTCATTATTTTCCATGTCATGATGAAAATTTAACATTCATATATTTTAGATTCATTGCACACTAACTGAAATATTTCAGGTCTTTTATTGTCTTAATACGGATAATTTTGGCATACAGCTCATGAAAACCCAAAATTCCTATCTCACAAAATTAGCATATTTCATCCGACAATAAAAGAAACGTGTTTTTAATACAAAAAACGTCAACCTTCAAATAATCATGTACAGTTATGCACTCAATACTTGGTCGGGAATCCTTTTGCAGAAATGACTGCTTCAATGCGGCGTGGCATGGAGGCAATCAGCCTGTGACACTGCTGAGGTCTTATGGAGGCCCAGGATGCTTCGATAGCGGCCTTTAGCTCATCCAGAGTGTTGGGTCTTAAGTCTCTCAAAGTTCTCTTCACAATATCCCACAGATTCTCTATGGGGTTCAGGTCAGGAGAGTTGGCAGGCCAATTGAGCACAGTGATACCATGGTCAGTAAACCATTTACCAGTGGTTTTGGCACTGTGAGCAGGTGCCAGGTCGTGCTGAAAAATGAAATCTTCATCTCCATAAAGCTTTTCAGCAGATGGAAGCATGAAGTGCCCCAAAATCTCCTGATAGCTAGCTGCATTGACCCTGCCCTTGATAAAACACAGTGGACCAACACCAGCAGCTGACACGGCACCCCAGACCATCACTGACTGTGGGTACTTGACACTGGACTTCTGGCATTTTGGCATTTCCTTCTCCCCAGTCTTCCTCCAGACTCTGGCACCTTGATTTCCGAATGACATGCAAATTTTGCTTTCATCCGAAAAAAGTACTTTGGACCACTGAGCAACAGTCCAGTGCTGCTTCTCTGTAGCCCAGGTCAGGTGCTTCTGCCGCTGTTTCTGGTTCAAAAGTGGCTTGACCTGGGGAATGCGGCACCTGTAGCCCATTTCCTGCGCACGCCTGTGCACGGTGGCTCTGAATGTTTCTACTCCAGACTCAGTCCACTGCTTCCGCAGGTCCCCCAAGGTCTGGAATCGGCCCTTCTCCACAATCTTCCTCAGGGTCCGGTCACCTCTTCTCGTTGTGCAGCGTTTTCTGCCACACTTTTTCCTTCCCACAGACTTCCCACTGAGGTGCCTTGATACAGCACTCTGGGAACAGCCTATTCGTTCAGAAATTTCTTTCTGTGTCTTACCCTCTTGCTTGAGGGTGTCAATGGTGGCCTTCTGGACAGCAGTCAGGTCGGCAGTCTTACCCATGATTGGGGTTTTGAGTGATGAACCAGGCTGGGAGTTTTAAAGGCCTCAGGAATCTTTTGCAGGTCTTTAGAGTTAACTCGTTGATTCAGATGATTAGGTTCATAGCTCGTTTAGAGACCCTTTTAATGATATGCTAATTTTGTGAGATAGGAATTTTGGGTTTTCATGAGCTGTATGCCAAAATCATCTGTATTAAGACAATAAAATACCTGAAATATTTCAGTTAGTGTGCAATGAATCTAAAATATATGAATGTTAAATTTTCATCATTACATTATGGAAAATAATGAACTTTATCACAATATGCTAATATTTTGAGAAGGACCTGTAGATAAGTTACTCAAAAAAAGCTTTTATTCAAAAATTTTAACGTTATTTCCACATGCTAAATATACGCAGAAGAATCCAGGGATGTATACAGGCTGACTGGAGAACAGTTTTAATTTCTAAGCCATCAGGATACTGAATAGCTGATTGAAATCTGAGCAACTTTATTTTGCAGTTGGCTTTCTTTGAAGTAATTGTATTAATATTAAAATTGCTTCAAATATGCTATCTAGGTAAAAAAAAAAACTTTTCATTTGTAATTTAAAAAGTTTTTATACATTTTTAAATCATTCATGGTTACTTTTCCTATATTTAGATTTTGAAAACATCGATAATAAATAGAAAACCAGTGCAATCACAAACTCGCACAACAAAACAGAATTCTGAAAAAAAATTATTTTTATAATCGGAGGTATTTTGTCATTTACGGTGGCAGAAATAATACTGAAATAGTCTCATCAAAAACTGGGCTTAGCCTGAAAATTTGAACAAGCACACCATTACAGGTCCCTCCCCCTTGATCACTGCAAAGACATTCCTCCTGGCTCTGATTGGTTGTTTCTGACCAGGAGCAGTGTATTTCTGAAAATGGCAGTAGGACCACTGGGAGGAGCAAGAGGAGCTTGATTTTTTTTCCACATATCATCTGTCTAGTATTTAATGTCAGGACATCGTGACCGTTTTAACAAATATGTAAAGAAGACATTTTTACAAATGTTACCTACTGCAGCTTTAACTGTTCAACAAAAAAAGCTTTTAAAATTCAGGCCTCACTAGGTCAGGTATAGTTTGGTTACCCTACATAATGAATGGGTGGGTTTTACTACCTTTGCATCAGATGAAAATTATGCAGAGAGGGCTACATCACTGTAAATACTTCCACAGTTAACAACTACTTACTGAGGATTTAAAAAAATATTGTATAGTGCTGTGATTTCTGTTGTCTCTACGTCAGCAGTTATTATTCTTGTTCACAGAAGGTCAACTGCTGGTCCTTTTTTTTTCTTTGTATGGCTCCAAGTAATCACAGCTTATTATTTTAAATGCCATTATATATTCAATGCGCCTCCAAACTTAGTCATGGTTTCATTATGGAACAAATGGTGTTCAATTAACAAAAACGTTAACAATTAACAATGAACAAAAAGCTTGATCCATTCCTCAAGGAATTAACATATGTGACAAAAAAGGAAGCTAAAATGAAATTTTATGAAATGGCAATTTATTACTACCAAATTAAACTCTTCATGTTTACATATTGTTTTTCAATTATGAAAACAAAATATTGAAAGTACAGATAAGGCTAATTGACCACTAATGTTTGTATTTGTGCTTTAAGTATTAGGAAATAACCCTCCAAAACAATTAAAAGACTACTTACAAGAATATTTATACAATTTTAATCTATGTAAAAATTTGGCAGACTGTCAGAAATACAGATTACCAAAAAAAGAAGCATAAAACAGAACAGCTGACCTCTGAATGCAGCAGTCCACTGATTGCCAGCACCATGGTAATGTGCCCAATTATTCTCAGCATCCTTTTCTTTTGCCTATTATTACCAAAATTCCCCTTTTAGTCCCCTCTTATGAAAACTGCTTCCCATATGCTGGGGCAGAGAAGAGGGTTTCTGTGGGCTGAGTTGTCCTAACCACTACTCCAATAACTGATTGGGCTCCGCCCCCAAACAACCAAACCCCACCTAACATCGCTTGTAGTTCTGGACAGCAACTACTACCCAAAAGAGCAATGATAATCTGTCGAGTTAAAAACTACAACCCCCAGTAGCAGGCGCAGGGTAGGATCTAACCTGCAGCCAATGAGGACACACCACGATTTGGACTTGGCAGTGAGAGTGAAACCTCTACGAGCTTAAATTAAAAAGCACTACGTAGACCCCCCTACACAAAGCTTGAATGTCAATTGAATGCAGCAGTTAGAAAACGGACATTGTATATAAGTATAGTGGCCCGTGTCATGAAGAGTAGCTGCAGTACATCTGGATTTGGGTCCTGCAGGGGGTTGATACAGAGCAGCTCATTTGATGATGCAGGACCCAAGTTTGAACAAACATGAAAACTGCAGGCCATCCGAAGACCAGGGTTCCTGACCTGCATTTAAAGCTGGCCAGCAGAAACGCCTGCAGCGTCACTATTGGATATAAAGATGCTGCCCCTGAACTGCCGGGAAGTAACATAATGACAAGGCCACGATAATGGAAAATGAAACAACATTTCTAGTAAAACAACCTTGTTTTTGCATAAAGAGGCTAAAAAGCCTACTTTGCAGGGGTCCTTACATGACAGAGGCAGCTTTGATCCGGACTGTCGGAGGAGCTGCTCCGCTGTTCGTTGTGCTGCGTTTGGGGTCTTCCGCTGTTGTGCTGAAACCAACCAAAAACCAAGTTCATTAAAAAGCAGGCCGACAGTAGAACCCAACAGGCTTGTACAGTTATCCTCCACATCCCTTCACAGGGATTTGCTGACAACGGTGGGCAAAGAAAACAGACTTCCGCCTCTCTGTCCAAGTGCGATTTATGTGAGGGTTAGCAAAACGGTAACTGTGGCTAAAACTTCGGAAGGAATTACCCACACTACCCAAAAACACGCAGACACGTTGAAAGAACAGAACACGGCTTTCTAAGTCTGTGCCCACCAAATCCCCATTTACTGTCGATGAAAACATAAATACATGTCTTCCTTCCTGACAAACACTTCCTATCGTTCTTCTTCTCCGCTTTACTTACTTCTTCTTAGGGTTTGGAAGGATAGACACATCAATAGCATATTGGTGCCATCTCCTGTTCAATGTCATACACGTGGATTTTCATCTAGTCAGCTAAGTTAATGCAGTCTACTGTATCTTCAGCTGTTTTTACTGGAAAGACGATGTCACTGATTAACTGTGAAAAAAGGGGTGGGCATTTCATCAGAAACTTCTGATAAATAAGAAAATTATAGATGTTTCCTTTAAACTGTTACACAAAATTCATCCTACTTATCATGATGAAATATATTAAAATAAAAGACCCCAACTGTACATTTTGCAAAGATCATGCAGAAACAATTAGTCATTTATTTTGGAATTGTCATCTTTGCGGAAAATTGGGAAGGAATTGTAGAATATAAAATATCCATGTGTGTAATATTAACTATCTCTGTGTGTAACTGGCATGTGTACATAGAGCAAAAGGGTGGTCAAGCTTAGGGAGTGAAGCATAGAAAGTGCAAGGTCCTTGGGGAGGGAAGTAGAGAGTCCAAAGTCATAAATTAGTGAAGGACAAGGAATCACTGATGGGGGAGAAGAAGACAGGGGAGAACAGCGCACAGAGAGGGCAAGGTCATAAATTGGGGAAGGAGACAAGGCTAGAGACAAGGCAGGTTAAGTTTGTTATAAGAGAAGAACCAGAAGTACTATATGAGGTTATATGGTTGCTGGGGAGATATCCACAGATAGAATGATTGTGTACGTGTACTGCATAGCAGCGAGGGGTATATAAAGGTATTTGTGGCCCCTCCAAAACGGACAACACACAGACGTTTCTAGGTACCAGTGTGAGTGTGTGTCCCCTCTCTGAATTCAGATTGATTTTTTATAAACTTGTGGAAACGTACAACTGATCTCTGACTGAGGATAGTCCTTTGGGTGCCAAATAAAAGAGTCGGGGAGAGGTGAGGAGTAATGTAAGAGTTAACTGACGGCCAGTAAAGTTTTCCTACCTCAACAATTGGTGCCGTGACCCGGATTGGCACTAACTAAAGGATAATTAATTGACTACGAGGCAGACGTCGTTCTACAACACCGCAGGGTCGACCCAAAACCAAAATGGTAAGGAGATCTATATTTATTCTCCTTTTGCCTGCTAATAGTGTAGGTGGTGTTGTGGAATAGATATCTGTTTTCTCTTAAATTTACAGTCTTGATCAGTTTTGGGTAAAATATTTGTTGGTTGAAATAATGGCTTACGGTAAAGAAATTATATATTGCGTAAAAGTATTTGTTGATTGAGACAAGATATATTTTAGCCGAGATACTTGAATGTTGAGGCTGTAACATACTTTTCACCGAAGATACTTAAATGGTGACGGTGTTGAAGTAAATAAGTTCCGGATTTGGCAATCCAAACTCAGTCCTGACGAGGACTGGGGTATTTAGGCTGGGGTTAATAAGTGCCTCCCTGAGGGATTGGGACACCTCAAAGTGGCCAGGGATAGGACACCGAGACCCTGAACTGGCAGGTGAGGGAAGACAGTTGAGATACTTAAATGGTGAAACTGTAATAATAAGATTAAGTAAAAGGAATTCCAGGGAGTCAACGGAGGGTTGATTCCTAGGTGTCAAACTGGGTTTGGCATCACAGCGGTCGGACCAGGAGAGATTGAAAAAGTCCCGCTGAGTGGAAGGGTTCAAGGCCCTCTGCGATTGTGTTAAATATGCTTTAATTTGGGAAGATAAGTTTGGTTTTTCACAGAGTGGAAGTTTTAGGGTAATTAAGTTAAATAGTTTAGATAGTTTCAAGTAAAACAGTTGATGGATGGAGATGAGAAAAATAAAAAACATAAGAAAAAGATTAAAAAGCACAGAGTGCATCAATTAAGGTGTTAAAGAGTTAAAACTTTCCTGCAGGAAGTTTTGTTTGTCTTAAATATTGCGATCAGTCGGAAAAGAAAGGAGTATAGTGCATGTTATGGTGGACAACTGACTGACTGACTGATAATATTTCTGTGTGCAAAATCTGAACCTATACTAAACTTTTAATCTGCCTCTCTCACACACACACACACACACATACATACATGTATGGGATTTGAGTGCAACATCTGCGTTTTTGAGTCTGGACTTTAGTAATCTACCCTTCTCATGGCTACTCGACGCTTCTCCAGCACAGCCTGAAAGAGAGAGCCTGCCTGCTTGTCTGCTGTAAATCACAGTGTGAGTTTCCACAGAACGAAACTCAGAAGTAGTCTGGCCCAAACCCACTGAAATGGACAACGATCCATGCTGCTGCAGAGCCAGAAGAGCGATACACTGGATTTATATTGGAAGCACATCTTATGCGGAGAAACAGGCTGGAGCAAAGTTCTTTCTCCCTCCTGGAGAAGTTAAAAGCGGACAAAGGATTGAATGTCTCACCAACAGACCTGAAGGGCCTGGGTTGTTTTTTGGACTGATAAAGGATTGTGTGCCATGACAGTCTGACTCTGGAGCGATTAAGAAACTGATGGGGGTAACATACAAACACACACACATTTGCATAAATCTTTTCCTATTTTCTGCAATGAAGAACGCTTATTAACCGCTGCTCATGTGACGCTTGATTGACGTTGACAGATATAGTGGGTTAAAATAATATTTTAGGGTTAGAAAAGTATCTTCAAAAGGGTGATAACTTAGCTCATTTGATACTTTCCAGTTAATTCTTTTAGAGAAGCAAGTTCGCTTTCGTCGTGGAATATTCAGGGTCAAGTATTATAGTTATTAAAAGTTATTAAAAAGCAGAGAAAGTTACATCTCCAAAACTCAGCAGTAACCATGTGTTTCTATGTTATTCTCAGGACAGATCTCATGAAGGAGCATTTTTAAAACCCATTGCATGCGTAAAACCTGATGGGTTTCTCCTTCAGGTATTATTTTCTGTTGTCAGAGTTTGTATCCCATAAATCTAATGGGTAGAGAACTCATTAAAACAGGCTTAGTTTTACTGCAGATGGTCTTCATACAGTCTCTGACACAGTACTTACAGTTTGGTGCAGTTTTTGTCCGCAAGTGCTAACTGACGCTTGTGGAAAGTACAAATTCATTGTTTTTCACAGCAGCTGCTGGGAAGAGGTTATATTAATTTTTCCTTCCCTCTTCTGATTCATGCAACGTGTTGATTTACACTGTACCTTATATCAGGTCCTGACAAAAACTATGAAAGGCTTGGTTCTGCAGTTTCTTTTTTCTCCCTTTGGGGAAGGAAAGGACACCTAATCAGTTCTGTGCTGCAGAGAAATATTAAAAGACTTGTTGTTTTCTGAGATATCACCAGCTAAAACTTTTAAAACTTTTGAGAGTAATTGGTTTTGTTAAACACATTTTCCTTGGTAAAACAAACCTTTAAAATGAAAATGGGAAAAATTTGGTTATTTTTGAAGGTAAGAAAGATTCTGATTGGACAGTGGTACCACACAAAAATTAAACTAATCTTATGTTCCATAAAAGACTCTGCATAGAAAAGGCCTTCAGAACCGTGGAGTTATTTCCCACCACAGTACCAAGTCTTTTAAAGCATGCTTTTTCTTTATTTTAAAACAGATCTGTTTTTTTGTTTTGTTTTTGGCTTTTTAGCATAATGTTTGTCTGAAGCTGCTTATGAACTGGGTTAGGAGCAAATATGATCTGAGGTAAATTAGGAGCTGTGAACTAATAATTTTAAATCTGATTATTGTCCAAGCAGAAATAATACACTAACAGGTCTGGGATATTTAGCCAATCCTCTCTTCAATCTGCAGAGAGCCAACATCATTGTTCAATGCAGGAGTACTCAACCTGTGGTTTCTGGACTCCTGAAGCCCATGAGCCATAGATTTGGGGTCCATAAAATTATAATACTTAATTAAAGGTAGACTGATTACCTATTAAAATAGATCTAAGCCAATGATGAGTTCCAGTCATTTGGTGGCTTTGAAATGCAATAATACTCAAAATTTCTACTCTGGGTGACACAGATTGGGGTTGAAGAGTTTTGTTTTGGAACCAAGGTTAGGATTTTTATAACGAAATAAAAATAAAGAAAATCCTTCATTTTAGGAAAAGAAAGGAAATAAAGGTTCCTTGTTTGATTTCTTAGGGTTTAAAGATTAAAACAATACATAGGAGTAGAAAGGTACACAAGGTAATTTCAGATTATTAAAATAAAATATTGGAACATTTATCAGCATTTGGATTATTAAAGAGGGGTTCTAGTAATGATTTTCTCCCCAACTCTCAAAATTTAAATAGCTAAATTAAGGAAAATTATGTATGTCTTCCCTTTGAAACACTATGTGGAAAAAGTCCAGTTTGGAGTCAAGTTTCTTATCTTAATTTCTGATTAAGTCAAACACTGCAGTTTTTGTTTTGTTTGGGTATACCATAAAAATGTCAACGCCAGCTTAAAATACTTCTTTGCATTTAACCTGAGCAGAGAAATTCTTGAATACAGCTGCGATCAAAATTGAGCAAAACAAAAAGAGAATTATAACAATAACTCTCAGGATTGTAGTTATTATTACAGAGTTACAGTACAAAGAATTGGCAGGTTTCGGCATCAGTGAATTTGGATTAATTTAAGAGAAAACTGTTGCTGTGCTTCTAAATAGTTTGTGCACTCATCTTAAAAAAGGATCCTGAAGATTGTCATAACAAAATTGATCAATTACAGCATTAAAAGATATGGCTGAGAAAACATATTCTGAAAAAATTGTTAAAAATTTCTTTGAATTCTTGAAGCTTCAAATTTGGCCATTTGTTTGTTTTTGATGTTTTGTCTTTGTTTTGATGGACTGAATGTTTGTTTATATGTTGCATGAAACAATAATCCATGTTTAGAATAATGTTTCTAAATCCCAGATTGATTAAAACTTTGAGTTTTCAGGAGAGTTAAGAAGCAGCTGGTTTCTGAGGTAGGTGCATGTTGACAGTTTTGCAGTTTAAGGTTCACTAATATGGGTTTGAATGAAGAAACTGTGTGTCCGCCCATAGGCTGTCCATCAGAGGTTAGTTCTGCCTGACTCCGCCCACCTATCAGGTTGGTTCATGCCTTTGTTGTCATGGTGACGCTCAGCACCTCCCTTCCTGAGTTTTAACACTGTTTAAGAGACAATAGAATCAAAATGCTTGTAGTGATTGTTGCCTTAAAAATATGTTTTTTTGTATAATAATTAAGGATGTAGCATGACATTTGGATTTATGTGTTTTACTATAAAAAGGTTAATGAAATAGTTTACACTAGTTTGAAGAATTAGTTTTGCATGCAGAATCATTGGTGATTTATTAGATTGAAAGTTTTCCCTGGTGCCATTATGCTAACTGACAGTTCAAGATATGCCAAAAGTAAGGAATATATTTTTGATAAAGAATCAGAGTTATGATTTTATATTTGACAGGCATTATTTATTAGATTAAATTTGTAGAGTGTATGTGTCAAAATTACATTGGATTTACATTAATCTAAAACTTATCTTCATGCTAGACAAATCAGGATGATATGTGACTTATTTCTAAGTGAAATATTGATGAACTGTACAACGACTGAAGTTTGTGTATTGTTGTTAATGGAACTGAGTTATAGTTAAAAACATCTGGATTTTATTTATGTTGTTTTCATTAAATTCATAGAGACACAGTTATGTCAGAATTCATTTATTTGGTTCTAAACATTCCTGAATGTTTAAAGTTTTTGCTGGATTGTCGCAGGGGTTGGACCCTGCGCCAAAAGGGGGGGAGTGTCAGAATAAAGTAACATGGAGTTATTGCCAAAATCATTTTCTTCCACATCTTTGTGGGAAGATAGGATGTTGTTTTACTGTCAAAACCTGTCCACTGTGTTTTCTCAAGTTTCACAGACGGTGAAGGCTGCATTACCAGAAACAGCTACTTCCACCCTCCAGTCCTTTATTCCTGGCGACTGGATTCTGATCAGAGAATCTAGGAGAAAACACTGGAAGCCACAGGCGCTGGAAAGGCCCATATCAGATCCTACTAGACACCCAGGAAAGCTGCAGGAAAGCTCCCCAGCTTCATCTGGCTTCCACGACACAAGTCATCTTCCAACTGGATCATCCACGGCCTGAAAGGTGTGAGGACAGCGGACCACCACAAGACAAAGAACTGTAAGCTGATCACTGGCGAGTGATTGAAGAGGTGGTTGAAGAACACTGTTCTTACAAGGGCACAATAATCCCTTGGGCAGTGCAACGTTATTTCAGAATTTATGAAAGGGCAAAATGGAGAAAAACACAAAAATGCCTGAACATGCTCTTGAACAACATCTAATACCTCGGAAACTATAAGGGCTATCAATTTGATTCATGCACTGTATTAATCAGCTGGCCCTGGAGAAGAATCACGGAGCTTCTCAATTTCCTACAAAAATCTGTCTGGGAGGTGTGACCCTGTGAATAAGTGGATAATTTTGACCATTTTTAACCTGAGTGAAGGTGAATTTTTCACTGTCAAACAAACCTACTTCACGAGGAAATGATAAAAAGTATCCAAATAATGTTTGGACCGTAGGTATCAGCAGGGATCGGTGAACAGTCCTGGAGATTTTGGTGTGTCTACATAAATCCGTGTAGGAGACGTGACAGTGTAGAAAAGTGGATAATTTTGAAATTTGTTAATTTCAAGCGATTTTGGGAAGGACGGATTTGGTACTCCTAAACAAACCTTTTTTATGACAAAACGATAAAAGGTATCAAACAAATTCCTTCACTGTGAGCGCCAGCAAGGTCTGAAAATTAATTGGTGCAAAGCTCATGTCTCTAACTTGAATGGTTTACAAGAGGTGGCGATTCGAAAACAAGTGAGTTTAAGGATTTTTTGATCTGATTTTTTCTGAAATTCCCATAGGTTTTCCATTGAGGGTGTGTTGACTTTGCATTGCTCCCGGGCGTGTTTCGTGAAGTCCGTTAGTCCCACATCAATGAGGGTGACATTTTCTGAATTGCGAAAGAGCATGCTACGTTTTGATACATACATTGTGCCAGTAGAGTGAAAATTGAGCGAGTGAGGAGAGTTTGTTCGTTCTTTCTCAGGTTATTCAAAAACCTAGAGCATACACTCTACCAACTGACGAATTCCGCCATAGGATTACATTATAAAATGAAAAACGTCAAAAATCTTGCCTAAAATTTGAATCGCAATTGTAGAAGAACCGTAATAGATATCAAAAAGCTGAATCATTTGAAGATAGCTTAATGTCTTGTGAACATTTTAAAAGTTGAATGGTGTTTCTAGCTGAAAGTATGCAGAAGTAGTAAGCTGTGAAAGAGCACAAAGTTTTTGCGGAATTTTGCGGAATTTTTATGATTTTTCATTCATTTCAATGGGCCAAAAATCGGCACAAAAAGCTGAATATTTTAAAAAATATAAAAAGTATTAATACCAAAAGTCATAGCCGTAATGTCCTAAATGAGCTGAACATTTTAAAAGTTGAATGGCTGAAATAGCACAAAGTATGAAGGAGGAGATAGGTGCCAAAAAACGTGTTAGATATAGATAATAATAAAGAGAAAGAGGATCTCTATACTGTGAATGCCTTCAGCATTCACACAATAAAAATAAAGAAAAACAGAAAAACATTAAGTGAGAATGCATTCACACAATAAAAATTTTAAATACTCATACACTTTGCCTCAATAATACAAAATACATGGCTGTAAATGACTACTTAACACACAAATACCTCCAAGACTAGTTATAAATATAACAGGGTTTGTGGCAATACTGTATGCATTCAACAAAAAAACAGGACAAATTTTGTAGCTCTACCATTATGGTCCCCCAGCTTTAATTTATTTTTTTATATGTGATGAAGAAAAATTATAAGTTGATTCCACATCTCCCTGTTGGTTCTGACCTGAAAGAAAATTCCAAAATCAGTAAAAATGTGTGTAGGAATTGTTGTAGTTCTATAACAAGTGTCATTTCAACCTTAAATCTTGGTTTTGTTTATTTTGTTGGGTGTTTATCTTGAGGAATAAGGTTTTTCCTCAGAAATAAATAGGTCATGTTTAAAATAACAATACCATTAATAACAGTAACTGACCATGTTACTATAACCAGTCTAATTAAACAATATGCCCATTAGGTATGTTTCCATATTCTGAAGGCTCATCAACTTGGTTCTGAGAAGGTCCACAGTCTGACCGGATTAGATCGTCATGCTCCTTCTCTGACTGGTGGGCAGCAATCATATCTAGATGCGCCTTTTCCCTGATAAGGCTTCTTCGGTGATAGCAGAGATAACATGGCAACAGGAATCCAGCCAGGGAGAAGATCAGAAGACCTATGTTGATCTGCAGTAAGAAAGTTAATGTGAGTTCACCCTACAAGCCCATTCTACAGCATGGAATGTTTTTGACAAAAACTGATATATCATTGGTTGCCATCTACTTCAGACCATTATTTGATCAGGATTCAAAGGTATAATCATAAAACAGTTGTTTCTCATATTATAAAAGAGTTTGAAATGGAGTTGCTTAGAAATCATCCTCACATGTAAAGCATGAGTTTATGTTTGCTTTTACACATTACTGCAAAGTTGCAGGCTATTTGAATTTTATAAGTACAGACAATCCTTTTCCATCTACATTCCTGAATTTAGCCACAATCAGAAATATTCTGACATCATCTCCATTGTCTGACGCAGATATTTGAATTTGAAGTATTTTTTTATTCTGGTGACATTCTGAGGAGTTTATGCACCACTAGCATACAACTTCTCATCTATGTGGCAGGTGTGCTTATGTAAGAGCTCCCTACCCAGTAAGGGTCTCCCCTGAGGTACCCCACCATCAGTATGAAGAGTGGCTGTTGGAGTAAGGCAAAAGTAGCACTTATTGTTGATTGGAAACCCGTCAAAGTCCCAAAGTGGTTAGCTGGATACCTAGGGTAATCAGATTTAAGTTAATTGGTGGTGGTAAAGAAGAATAAGGTTTACAATTTAATATGATTTGAGCAAACAATTCTAGACCAGAGAAAAACACAACTCTTTATTTGCATTAAATTTATTGGATGTGTGTAGTTATAGTACTGTAAAGCAGGTTTACTCCTGTTGATAAGAGTAGGAAAGGAATCCTTTAGGAATAATTAACTGCAACAAGCTAATATGCTCTGTGGTGTTGATAACTGCTGAGTCCCTTTACAGCTGCATTTGGGATTGTGTCAGGGAGTTGTATCTTTCTCTCATCACCTCACCATTTTGATTTAATGTGAGATAGGTCTAAAGGATTTGAAAATCTTAGCTCATGGTGTCACTCACACTGCAGCATAGAGGCCTCCACAGCAGGAGTGGATAAATCCTCTCACAACGGTGTGAAGGACAAAGGACACCACCTGTTAAAGAACAAGTGAGAGAGCAGAGAGCAGGACCAATTTTATAGGACTGTCAGTATTTGTGTTTTCTTTGTAGCAACAAATATATTGTGGATTATATATTGTGGCGATGTAACAAAAAAGTTATATGAAAACATGACATCTGAAACCAGAGATCTCAAACTCCAGTCATCAAGGACCAATGTCCTTGTTGGTAGGACTCCATAGGACACAACTGCATGATGCGGAGGCAGTTCAGCTATTTGATTAATCTAATAGTTGCAGGACACCGGCCTTCAAGTATAGGTCTTTGAGAGCGCTTTGTCATTATTTATGAAATTAAGCTTAGACCAAATGACCAAAACTGTGTGAGAAACTGAAAAGGCATTTTTTTTTGTCTTAGAATGTCAAATAAGAGAACTGAACAATGATTGAAGGACTTACACTTTATAAAAACTCTTATCTTTGTATTCTTGTGCAAAATATTTCCTAACCTGTATAGGCAAGTTGTCAATCAAGGAAATAACTCCAAACATGACCAAAAGGAGATTGGTGAAGATGAAGGCTCTGATGGCATTGCTCAGTTTCTGGATCTTTCTGTCTCGCTTTGGGGGCTCTGAGTGGCTGAGGGAACAATTATCACAAGTATAATGAATTTGTGCTGATGTTACATGGTTCCCATGAGGTGTAATATGGTCTTCATGAAGACAGAACACAGAAGTCCATGTAGAAGCCTGTAGACTATAGAGTAATTACCCCACTTGCTGTTTTGAATCACATCAGTACACATCCACACTAATGGCTAAAACATTTCCCTACCTCTTGCTTGTTGATATGTTTAGATCTTCCTCCTCACACTCTTTCATCCTCCAGTCCATTATGTAGCCAATTAAAGGACACGTTATCAGACACAGAAGTTGTGTTGTACCAAAGATAGATGAGAAGAAAGCAACTGGAGAAGATATGCAGAGTGAAATTAATTTAAAAATGTGAAAACAATCAGTGGGGTCAGGACACATTCTTGACTGAGTCAAGTCTCAGTTGATGCTACACGTTAACAGAGCCTACACTAAGAATCCTGACAGTTACCTTGCTCCTCTGCCTCCCTCTGTAGCTCCTCTGAGGCTGAAAGACACAAAAGCAGCATCTGTACAAGTTAAGCTTTATCAATAAGTGAAAAAATTTATTACACATCATTTGGCAATATTTCTCAGGATTTGTAATAAATGATTTTGTGTATGTTGTACACTAACGGTTTGGGTCACCATGAGTGACCAGGAACTCCAGTATCTTATTCATGGCTCCCATGAAGAAAATCAGCCTCAGTTGGGTGATTGCCATGGCGAGGACACTCCAAAGAAAGATGGGAGAGCACACAGAACGGCAAATTGGCACTGCAGCTGGGTGACAGCAGGAAAAAAAAACAAATCAGTTCAGATCTGAATCAGTCCATTTACAGGAACTTAAGATATCTGTTTTTCACCCTTACTGCAATCTTTCTTTTAAAAATGTCACTTGAGATTCCTCTTCATCCACTTCTCCATTCCAATGCCCCATTCTTCACCTATCTTGTTTTCTATTTGCTGATTTGGATGATTGACCCTAGGTATCTAAACTCATCCACCTTAACTTCTACTTGCACTTTTATTTTTCCAGTTGTCTTCCTCTAATTTGTTCTTTCTTGCTTCTTCTGGCTTTATTTATCCTCTCTTGAGCGCAGCCCTCCACATCTCCAGGCTCTTTTCCACCTACTTCATAGTCTCATTACAGATCCTGCTGTCTGTGAACATTATGGTCCACGAAGAGTCCTGCCTGACCTTGTCTGTCAACCAGTGCTTCACCACTTAAAACAAGTGGCCTTCAGAGCCGATCCCTAATATAACATCTCCACCACCTGGAACCCAACTTCCATTCCAAGCACACACCTCTCCAATGTTTCATTGCCAGTGGTGAGGTATGTTGTTTATTTAGTCATTTAGAGGACCATCTATATCCTCTTGTACTTCTCTGTGAGACCAGATTTCTTTATATTGTTCTATAGCTTCACTCAAGGCACTTTCTCACAAGTTTTATTTTGATTTTAAGGGATTATGATTATTGGCTATAAATATTTATCAAAAATTATAATTAAAAATCATAACTTTGAAAAAATAAACAAACGATAAGGAGGCCATGGTTCTCGACCGGAAATGGGTGGTTTGTCCTCTTCAGGTTGGTAAGGGAGTTCCTGCCTCAAGTGGGGGAGTTTGAGTGTCTCGGGGTCTTGTTCACGAGTGAGGAAAGAATGGAGCAGGAGCTCGACAGACGGATCGGTTCGGCTGCCGCAGTAATGGGGGCACTGTGCAGGTCCGTTGTGGTGAAGAGAGAGCTGAGCCGAAAAGTGAAGCTCTCGATTTACCAGTCGGTCTACATTCCTACCCCCACCTATGGCCATGAAAGAACGAGATCCCAGATACAAGCGGCTGAAATGAGCTTCCTCTGTAGGGTTGCCGGGCACTCCCTTAGAGATAGGGTGAGGAGCTCGGCCATCTGGGAGGGGCACGGAGTAGAGCTGCTGCTCCTTCACATCGAGAGGAGCCAGTTGAGGTGGCTCAGGCATCTATATCAGATGCCTCCTGGACGCCTTCCTCGGGAGGTGTTCTAGGCATGTCCCACTGGGAGGAGGCCCAGGGGATGGCCCAAGACATGCTGGAGGGACTACGTCTCTCGGCTGGCTTGGGAACGCCTTGGGCTCCCCCCGGAGGAGCTGGAGGAAGTGTCTGGGGAGAGGGACGTCTGGGCATCTCTGCTGAGTCTGCTGCCCCTGCGACCTGGTCCTGGATAAAGCGGAAGACGACGACGAGTACGAGTAGGAGTACAAGTACGAAATAAACGAAAGTCATTTCTTACTAATAAAGATCATAGATACACTCTGGTGGTGTGATTATTGGGCTTACAGCGCTTATTAACTACAATTACTTAATTATCATTATTAATAGATAATTATTAACCAAAACCATGCCAAATGTCACTGTGTTATCAACCTTTTCACCGCATGGTGTGGAACAGGAACCTTTTTTTGACAGATAATCACTCTTACACAAAATAAACATAAACTCTGTCTCCCTACCTATGTGAAAATGTTTTATACCAATTGTCCCTCTTACAAAAGACTATTTTGGTCAACAACTTCCTCCTTGAGCATGAGCATACACTATTATACAAAAGGGGTACACTACTAACTAAAAATAATAATAAAAAAAACAATATATGCGTGTGTCTATCAAGATCAAACCAGTACTTTATGGACAAATGAGAATAACCCAACAATTTGGATTAATTTGGAAAGTGGAACAGAACCACTACACTGTCCTCCGTGGGTGCGTCTCAGTGCGGCTATCAGCCGATAGAACGGTAGGGCCCAGACGCAGAGCATCAGGCAGCCGGCCTGTTAGCCACTAACAACTGATAGCCCTAAATCTTGAACAAAGGGTTGTAAAACTCTGAGATGGGAGTTCAGTGGTAAAACCAGTCTAGTCCATGGGCTGCAGTCTGCTTCGAATGGAGAACTTCAAAAAGTTTATCTTTAACTCCTGGCTGACTGGCAATCAGCAGGACAAACAACGCACCCAAACTTTTTGGAGCGCGACCGCTCTTCGCAGTTCAACAGTATTCAGACAGCAAATCAAAACAGTTCAGCATAAAATACTTCAACCAATATTTCATGCAACAAGTTAATTGGATTAACTAATGGTGATCCTAATTAGAGACTAAATGGACATCCTTCAATCAAACGAGGTGTGAAAATGTTGACAGGTGGGGGTGGGACTTCCTAGGGCGGGATTTCCGGTAGCGTAACTGTATGTCGTCAATAACCGGATGTTGTCATCACAAGGCAACAAATCCTAAAATGGATTTTACAGTTAAAAGTCTTTGTTTGGAATCATGAGAGACTCCATTTGGTAAAATGGATAATAATTTTAGTTACCTTAAGCTTTTCTTTTTTCATCTTAGAGCAATAGTTATTGAGGATTTAGAGAAAACAGTCTAATTGTATTATTTTACTGTATTTTGTAATTGTATGTTTTTTGATGTTTTTACATCTAAAAAAAACATGCAGTTTCTCCACTTTAAAGGTACGCTCACTTAATGCAGGCATGTCACACAAAATTCTGATAAGGAGAGAGGTGTCTCGGGAGCTGTGTGTATAGTCTTTAATGCAAAAAACAAAAACCAGAGAGCAAAGTGTACCAGAGTCAAATTCCTTGTTTGTATGTACAATAAAACTGATTCTGATTCTGATTAAGGGAATAGGAGAGAGGATTTGTCAGCTTAACTGTCAAATAAAAATTATTTGAAACAAATGCATTTTCTTCCTGCCTTTGTCTGAGCGTCTTACGAAGGTGTGGGAGGATTTAAACTGACTTACAGTAAATGAAGAACATCATCACCATCTGACCCTTATAAAAGTGCAGAAAAAACAACGATTAACACTGACATGCACATGGAAATTTTAAACAATCAATGGTCAAATTTACATATCCGAAAAAATACTGTCACAAAAAAATAAAATAAAAGAAAGTAAGTCATATGCACTTTTATAAGGGTCAGATGGTGATGATGTTCTTCATTCACTGTAAATCAGTTTAAATGCTCCCACACCTTCGTATACCCGCATAGCAGCAGTTTGAAGCCTCTAGAATCCTTCAGTGTTACTTCTTTTTTTTCTAATTTCAAGAATGAACTCTGACAGCAAATCAAGCACGTTTAAATCTTTGTAAACAGATAACAATACCGTTGTGAAAATGAGAGGAATAGGCATGTAAATGCCAAGTGTTACGAAGTATTAGAACCTAAATACTCATATATAATTGTACCTGGAGTTGTAACAGTTGTAAAGCTGTGTACTTTTGTTTGTTTTGTTTTTTTCTAGTTTTGCCTTCTATTTTTGGTCATTAGATGTAATAAGCAAAAGAAGAGTGTGGAACTCTCTTATACAACTTTAAAACCTAAATGCATGAAGCAAAACCAAAGATAATGAATAATACATACAAACCAGAACTTGAGGACCTCCCACAATCATTAGTCTGCTGTTTGAGAACATGATTGTTTTTCAGTCATACACAACATTGTAGAAAGAAAGGTGGTTGAATTAAAGTTGAGACCGTCAATGTTGAACAAAGATAAGGTGTGTAGCTGGCTCTATGTTGAACTTAATTTCCCCCTTGAACTGGTATAACTCGACTAAATGTAACTGGTATAAAAAAACAAAAAAAAACTTAAGTACAAATTCAGCTGCTTGTGGCGTTCAAGTTCTTTGCTAACAATTCAGACCATACCATACCAAACCAAACCATACCAAAGCCATAACAAATGCTTTAGGAATCTTTATAGCTGTAGATGTGGAACGTAACATTGTCAAAGCATCACATTAGCACATATAGAAAGGTATTAGAATTACATTGTGTTTTTTTTTCATGCTGCTCCTCAATAGATATATTTTGCAGATTATTGAAAAAGCTGTGTTTCAGCAGCTAATCAACTTCCTAACAATGACCAGCCTCTTTGATGTCTTCCAGTCAGGCTTCCTTGCTCACCACAGTACGAAGACTGCCCTTGTCAAGGTTTTCAATGACATCCGTATAAATGCAGACTGTGGAAGAACCACAGTGCTGGTATTATTGGACCTTAGTGCAGCGTTCGACACAGTTGATCACTCCATTTTATAAGAGTTCCTGGAAAACTGGGTCGACCTTTCTGGAACAGCGCTCAATTGGTTTAAATTCTACTTGAAGGACAGGGACTTTTTTGTGTCAGTAGGTAACTTTAAATCAGAGACTACAAAAATCACAAGTGGGACCTCCCAAGGGTCCATCTTAGGGTCCCTCCTATTTAATATCTGGAAACCACCAAGCAGGCTCGAAATCTGGGTGTAGTTATGGACTAGTTAAGAACATCTCCAGGAATAAAGGACTGGTGTCTTAGCAGGACCTTGAAAAACGAATTCATGCGTTCATCTTTAGTAGAATTGATTACTCTACTTCACAGGTCTGCTGAAAAAGTCAATCAGACAGATGCAGATGATCCAGAATGCTGCTGCCCGCGTCCTCACTAGAGGCTGACATTTGTTCGGGTACCCCACCCCCACGTGTCACGGGATTCCCAAAGCGGGATGAGAGACAGCATTAGTAAAGATCACGTGATTGGGACGGTACAGGATAAAAAATGAACGGGAGCAGACAGCAGCGGGAGCTAACCAATAGGAGAGAAAAAAAAAGTAACACTGAAGGATACTAGAGGCTTCAAACTGCTGCTATGTGGGCCTACGAAGGTGTGGGAGCATTTAAACTGATTTACAGTGAATGAAGAACATCATCACCATCTGACCCTTATAAAAGTGCATATGACTTACTTTCTTTTATTTTATTTTATATATATGATATGTAAATTTGACCATTGATTGTTTAAAATTTCCATGTTCCCTTAATCAGAATCAGCTTTATTGCCAAGTTCGTACATACAAACAAGGAATTTGACTCTGATACACTTTGCTTTCTGGTTTTTGTCTTTTGAATTAAAGACTATACACACTGTTTTCTCTAAATCCGCAATAACTATTGCTCTAAGATGAAAAAAGAAAAGCTTAAGGTAACGGGCATTGAAACTTGAGTGCGTCTGGCAAGGAAGAGTTCCTTGGGCATTTTGCATCCCTGGTGTTGTAGTCTGTGATGCACACTTCTTGGTTTGAGCAAAGCCCTAACCTCAGCATTCAACCAGGGTTTCTGGTTTGGATAGCAGGTTACTGTCCTGCTGGAGGTGACATCATCAGCACCACTGGAGATGAAGGCTAGGATGGAGGAGGTTTATTCCTCCAGGTCCACCTCTGTAAGGTGTGTCCCTTTGAGACCCGATGCTGAGATGTATCTGCATTTTGAACTGAGAGACTGGATTTTTAGAGAACCTAGCCTATTTGAGACCCTTTTTATTGCAGCCAACAGCCTCTGGGAATAAAGCCTCCAAAAGACTTTTGAATGATACACATGCGATACAATGTTCTTTTACACACACAATGCCAACACATTATTATTTATGATGAAATGTGCATTAAAAAGGCTACATAAATAAAGTTTTACCTTCGGCAGTGTTTCCGGAGTCTCTATGCTCAGATTCTGGTGGTCTGGCTCCCACTGTGTCCTCCATGATGGTCACATTGGTGATGTACCTGTCCCCAGTCATCCTGTCCTCTGTTACAACTCCATTCATTTTAATCTTTTTACTGCCGAGAGAAGATAAAAAAAGATTTCAACTATTATCTTATACACTATATGGTGGCAAAATAAGGAGGGACTCAACTACTATACATATTCTAATCACAAAAAGTTAGGGATATTGCGCTTTCAGGTGAAATTTCAGGATGAACCTGAAATGCACTATAACCTTTACAGGTGAACTTATGCCTCTTTTCCATTGGCTTGATTTAGCCTGGCTCCACTCCACACAGCCCGCTTTGCAAGCATTACTGTTTTTTCCGTACCGGTACCATGTTTATTTGGACCCTGCTCCTGAGCAGGTATGACATGCAGTCATACCTGCTCAGGAGCAGGGTAGGGACTACATGTGATGTAGCTGAGTAGGGACTACATGTGATGTGAACAGTCTGCTGTTCACTGATTGGTCATGGGAGGAGGAGAAATGAAAAGGTTATCCAAGAAGTAGTGCAGGGAAAAGTAAAAAAAAGCTCAAGTGCGACTTCAATAATATTAAAGATCACAATGGCTGGAGAGGGTCAAACCGAAATATAAATTTAGTGTTTACAAATTATAAACCATGCCCAAAGGCTGAAAGAAATGACACATCATCTTTCTGAATTACACACTAGTAGGGGGCGCTGTATTTAATAACCTCTGAAATCAGCTGATCACACATAAAATCAGCAGTTCAGATGCACAAACATTTCCCCCAAAATACACAAAACAATACCATTATGAAACAGCCTGTTTGGTTATGACATTTATTGACAGTCATTAAGTGAACCATCGTGTGCAGGAGGAGGGAGCAGGCAGAGAGCAGCTGTCCGTAATCAGACTGCTTGTATCAGCTCAAACGGGAGGAAGACCCGCTGAATCCACAGAGCACGAATACCAAATACTTGTACTCGTCGTCTTCTGCTTATCCGGGACCGGGTCGCGGGGGCAGCAGACTCAGCAGAGACGCCCAGACGTCCCTCTCTCCAGACACCTCCTCCAGGGGGAGCCCAAAGCGTTCCCAGGCCAGCCGAGAGACATAGTCCCTCCAGCGTGTCCTGGGCCGTCCCCTGAGCCTCCTCCCGGTGGGACGTGCCTGGAACACCTCCCGAGGAAGGCGTCCAGGAGGCATCCGGTATAGATGCCCGAGCCACCTCAACTGGCTCCTCTCGATGTGGAGGAGCAGCGGCTCTACTCCGAGCCCCTCCCGGATGGCCGAGCTCCTCACCCTATCTCTAAGGGAGTGCCCGGCCACCCTACGGAGGAAGCTCATTTCAGCCGCTTGTATCCGGGATCTTGTTCTTTTGGTCATGACCCAAACTTCATGACCATAGGTGAGGGTAGGAACGTAGACCGACCGGTAAATTGAGAGCTTTGCTTTTCGGCTCAGCTCTTTCTTCACCACAACGGACCGGCACAGTGCCCCCATTACTGCAGCAGCCGCACCGATCCGTCTGTCGATCTCCCACTCCATTTTTCCCCCACTCGTGAACAAGACTCCGAGATACTTAAACTCCTCCACTTGAGGCAGGAACTCCCCTCCAACCTGAAGAGGACAAGCCACCATTTTCCGGTCGAGAACCATGGCCTCGGACTTGGAGGAGCTGATCTTCATCCCCGCCGCTTCACAATTGGCTGCGAACCGCTAGGTCTTGGCTAGAGGGGGCCAGCAGTACCGCGTCATCTGCAAAAAAGAAGAGACGAAATCCACTGGTCCCCAAACCAGACCCCCTCCGGCCCTTGGCTGCGTCTAGAAATCCTGTCCATAAAAGTTATGAACAGGACCAAATATTCACCTAAAAATAGCTTAACCACGGTCTGCAGTTTTAACACGTGTTTTTTTTAAGTGACTGTCCTCGTCCACGTTATTGCCTTGGCTGAGACAAATACATCCTTATAAAGCCCAAAATTGTAGCTTCTTCAGGCAAACTTTGGAGACAGCTGCGTCTCTCCCTGTTTCTCCTGGTAACCCCACATTCAATTCAATTCAGTTTTATTTATATTGCACCAATTCACAACACATGTCGTCTCAAGGCACTTCATAAAGTGAACATACATTCCAATTAATCCTAACCAACAGTGCAGTCAGATTCAGTTATTTATTCAAATTGGATAAAAAGTTTTTCTATCTAAGGAAACCCAGCAGATTGCATCGTCAGTGACTTGCAGCAGTCACTCCTCCTGGATGAGCATGTAGCTACAGTGGACAGTCACTGGCATTGACTTTGCAGCAGTCCCTCATACTGAGCATGCATGTAGCAATAGTGGAGAGGAAGAACTCCCTTTTAACAGGAAGAAACCTCCAGCAGAACCAGGCTCAGTATGAGTGGCCATCCACGACCGACTGGGGGTTTGAGAGAACAGAGCAGAGACACAAAAAGAACACAGAAGCACTGATCCAGGAGTACTTTCTATAGGAAAGAAAAGTGAAACATTAATGGTTATAGCTCCTTTAGGCATTTCATCTAGAAAGAAAGAACAGATAAACTCTGAGCCGGTTTTCAAGGTTAGCCTATGAAAGAGAGCACATATAATTAGTCACAGTAAAAGCTCAGTCAATAGCTATGTCTAGGAGAAAAAAAGGGTTAAACACTGAAAGACAGGGCCAAGTATATCATCGGTAGAGAGTGAGCATTAAGTTGTTGCCAGCAGAAGCTTGGATGATGTCCCCCTCCAGGAAGGTGTTACAGGTAGACACAGAGTCAGGCCAGGTGTAGCTTCTAGGAAGAGAAAAGAGAGAGAACATAAAGTTAAAAGCTGAAATAACACAAATAATACAAAATTGGAGAGTAGTATGAGAATGTAGCGAAGAGAGTGAAAGTGGTCATTATGTCCTCCAGTAGCCTAAGCCTATAGCAGCATAACTACACAGATAGCTCAGGATAACCTAAGCCACTCTAACTATAAGCTTTATCAAAAAGGAAAGTTTTGTGACTAGCCTTAAAAGTAGACATGGTGTCTGCCTCACGGACCAAAACTAGGAGCTGGTTCCACAGGAGGGGAGCCTGATAACTAAACGATCTGCCTCCCATTCTGCTTCTGGAGAATCTAGAAATCACCAGTAAACCTGCAGTCTGAAAACGAAGTGCTCTGTTAGGAATATATGGAACAATCAGATCTCTGATGTATGATGGAGCTAGATCATTAAGGGCTTTATATGTGAGAAGGAGAATTTTAAATTTTGCTGTTCACTTTTGAGTTTAATTTAACCGAGTACTCCACACCTGAAATAAAATTTCATTATAGTAGATCATTATCAGACAATGTTGTAACAACCTTTAAAGAATCTATTCCACTTTTGATTTCCTCATTATCACAGAAAAGCACAGTGGAGGGCAATAATTTAGTTACTTCCCCTTCACAAATTGATTCTCTTGTTCATAGTGTTACTTCATCATTGCATGGTGCATTAGACAATGCAGCCCCCTCGAAAAAGAATGTAATTATTCATATGAGGCTAGCTCCCTGGTTTAATTTAGATCTGCGTACTTTAAAGCACAATGTTAGAAAATTGGAGAGAAAATGGAGCTCTACACACCTAGAGGATTCCTACTTAATCTGGAAAAATAGCATACTGTTGTATAAAAAGACACTTCACCAAGCTAGAACAGCTTATTTCTCATCATTAATAGAAGAGAACAAGAATAATCCTAGGTTTCTCTTACACAGAGTCATAGCTCTGTTGAGTCATCCATTCCATTAGCTCTCAGCAGTCATGACACTATGGTATTCTTCTTAAATAAAATTGATACTATTAAAAATAAAATCATTGACATACTCCCGAAGATGATTACTTCATCCTCAGCAAGTGAGACAACATTGGAAGTAGCTGTAGAACCTGATCTGTGTTTGGACTGTTTTGATCCTGTGGAGCTTCCTGAGTTATCAGAAATATTAGCTTCATCTAAACCTTCAACTTGTATGTTAGACCCAATCCCAACCAAATTATTTAAGGAAGTGTTCCCTCTGATTACCAGCCCCATTTTAGATATGATTAATGTATCCTTAGTAAATGGATATGTACCACAAGCTTTTAAAGTAGCTGTAATTTAACCTTTGCTTAAGAAACCTTCGCTTGATCGAGATGACTTAATAAATTACAGACCTATATCCAATCTTCCATTCTTGTCTAAAATTTTTGAGAAAATAGTTGTTAATCAAATGTGTGAGCATTTACACAGCAATGACCTGTTTGAAGAGTTTCAGTCAGGCTTCTGAGCTCATCATAGCACTGAAACAGCTCTGCTGAAAGTCACTAATAATATTCTTATGGCCTCAGATAATGGACTTGTGTCTGTACTTGTCCTGTCAGTGCTGCATTTGATACAGTCGATCACAATATTCTCTTAGAAAGGCTGGAAAATGCTGTAGGGATCAGGGGAACAGCGATAGGCTGTTTTAAATCTTATTTGTCTGACAGACTCCAGTTTGTTCATGTAAATGATAAATCATCTTTAAACTCCAGGGTTAATTGTGGAGTACAACAGGGTTCAGTACTTGGGCCAATTCTCTTTATATATGCTTTCAATAGGTAAAATTATCAGGCAGCATAGGATACATTTTCACAGTTACGCTGATGATATACAGCTTTTCTTATCCATAAATCCTGATGGGCCCAACCAGTTAGATAGACTACCAGTGTGTCTTGAAGACATAAAAACTTGGATGACTTTAAATTTTCTGCTTCTAAATTCAGACAAGACAGAAGTTGTTGTCTTTGGACCGGAGTCTTTAAAAAAGAAACTGTTTAGTCAATCACTTAAACTGGATGGCATTAAATTGACCTCTGATAATAAAGTACAAAACCTTGGTGTTATTTTTGACCAGGACATGTCATTTAAATCCCATATTAAACAGGTTTATAGGATTTCCTTCTTTCATCTCCGGAACATTGCCAAAATTAGAAATATCCTGTCCAGGAGTGACGCTGAAAAACTAGTCCATGCATTTGTTACTTCAAGGCTGGATTATTGTAATTTGTTACTATCAGGATGTCCACAAAATGCAGTTAAAAGCCTTCAGCTGATTCAAAATGCTGCAGCAAGAGTTCTGATGAAAATTAAAAAGAGCGATCATATTTCTCCTACTTTAGCTTCCCTTAATAGGCCCCCTGTTAAATCCAGAATAGAATTTAAAATTCTCCTCCTCACATACAAAGCCCTTAATGATCTAGCTCCATCATACATCAGAGATCTGATTGTTCCATACGTTCTTAACAGAGCACTTCGTTCTGAGACTGCAGGTTTACTGGTGGTTCCTAGAGTCTCTAGAAGTAGAATGGGAGGCAGATCCTTTAGTTATCAGGCTCCTCTCTTGTGGAACCAGCTCCCAGTTTTAGTCCGTGAGGCAGACACTTCTATCTTGAGCTATCTTCCTTATTTTTACCTCCGTCTTCTTCCCTCCCTGTTGGATGGAGTAAGGGGGAGTCAGGTTTAGCCTAAACCGGCTCAGTTATGTTTGAGGTGCAAGCACACCCTCCATTTCTGCTACCTGTATGACCCCTTCTCTTTTCCAATGGTTATGGTCAATCTGAGAGAGAGAGGTATCCCAATTGTTGTGGTTTTTAGTATAAAAAACCTGATGGCTATCAGTGGGCTCTAGATGGACAAACTGTCTACTTTTAAGGCTAAGCTCAAAACTTTCCTTTTTGATAAAGCTTTTAGTTAGAATGGCTTAGGTTATCCTGAGCTATCTCTGTAGTTATTCTGCTATAGGCTTAGGCTGCTGGAGGACATAATGACCACTTTCACTCTCTTCCCTACATTCTTACACTACTCTCCAATTTTGCATTATTTGCTGTTATTTCAGCTTCTAACTTTGTTCTTTCTCTTTTCTCTTTCTAGAAGCTACACCTGGTCTGACTCTGTGTCTACTTGTGACACCTTTCTGGAGAGGGGCATCGTCCAAGCTTCTGCTGGCAACAACTTAATGCTCACTCTCTACCGATGATCCACATGGCAATGTCTTTCAGTGTTTAACCCTTTTTCTCTCCTAGACATGGCGATTGACTGAGCTTTTACTGTTTACTGCTACATGCATGCTCAGTATGAGGGATTGCTGCAAAGTCAATGCCAGATACTGAACTGTACCACCTAAATAGAGCCAGTGGGAAAAGGGCATTAATTTGACCTTCTCTAAATGATTGAATGCAGATGTCCAACTGTCGAAGTTTCAGTACTTTTTGCAAAACTAGCTGTTCACTAACAAGGAGCTTAACGGCAAAATTTACAACAGGTGTCTAATCTGTGAATTGACCAATACATGTCCTGGTTCAATCAGAATTGGTATTTAGATAGCCTCCTCATCATGCTGTTGACATATTGACATCATGAGACCAAGATGACATTTAACAATTGATCAACAGTACCTTGCTGTTGCAAAGCTTAAAACTGGATGCTCTCAGATGGAAGTGGCCACTGAGCTTAGAGGGTCAGAGATTTGCAGCAGAGAGACTGGAAGAGTCACAGAAAGGCAAACAAGTGGACGTCCTTTGGCCAAATCTTACACTGATAAGCGCTTTATTGTGAACAGTACCCTGCAGACCCAGATGATTAATGGCACTTAACTCCAGGCACGTTTAAGGGAGGTCAGAGGCCCCCAAATGTCACGTCAACAAGTCTATACTACCTTAATAATGTTATTAATCCAATCATTGTGCCCTGCATAAACAACATAGGCCTAAGGCCTACTTTCATCTTCATGGAAACAATGCTCCAGCTCATCAAGGTTGCATCATAAGGGAATGGCTGCTGGAGCCCGGGGTACCTTGAATGGAATGGCCTGCTCTTTATCCAGACCTGAACCCCATAGAAAAGCTACGGAATCATCTGAGTAGCCATCTAGAGGCTCATAACTCTTGTACCCCAGAACCTCAATGACCTGAGGGCCGCCCTTCACAAAGAGTGGGACGCCATACCTCTGCAGGCAATAAGTTGACTTGTGAACATCATAAGACATTGTTGTCAAGCTGTAATTGATACTCAAGGGCACTTGGCGTTATTGAGACATTGACATATGCTGTGGTATACTCCCACGGTTACACATATATGTATGTATATATATACATATATATATATATATATATATATATATATATATATATATATATATATATATATATATATATATATATATATATATATATATACATATATATATGTGAATATATACAGTACTGTGCAACAGTTTTAGGCAGTTGTGAAAGAATGCTGTAAACAAAGAATGCTTTCAGAAATAGAAATGCTGATTATTTATTTTTTGTCAATTTACAAAATGCTAAGTGAGCAAACCCAAACAATACAGCCAAAGTCATTTAGAACTATCTTCAGCATAAAGAAAAACAAGAGATACTGGAAGTGATGGTATGGCACCCACAGAGCCATGATCTCAACATTATCAAGTGTGTGAGAGACAGAAGGATGGGAGAAAGCCTACAACCATAGAAGATCTGTGGTTAGTTCTCCAAAATCTTTGGAACAACCAACCAGCAAAGTTTCTTCAAAAACTGAGTGCAAGTGTACCTAGAAGAATTGATGCTGTTTTGATGGCAAAAGGTGGTCCCACCAAATATTGATTTGATTTAGATTTCTCTTTTGTTCATTCACTGCATTTTGTTGATTGATGAAAATAAATGATTAACACTTCCATTTTTTAAAGCATTCTTTGTTTACAGCATTTTTTCAAACCTGCCTAAAAAAGGTTTTAGGCATATATATATGTCATCCTACTAAATGCCCATACCAAGTGCACATGTTAAAAGTTAAAACACTTTCAATAAGATTTTTAAAAACTGTATCCAAAATGTATACGCTTACATACTCAATTTCCTAATTAAATACATAAGCTGCATAGCTTTTTTTAAACTGTAATTCACAATTGCTGAGAAGCATAAAGTGGACCTTCTTGGAGAGGGATTATCAGCTGAGCTACTGTTTAACTTAATGTACTCCTTCCATAGATGATACAGTTTTAGTTTTTAACCATGCCTCTCCCCAAACATAGCAATTGGGTAAACTTTTTTTCTGTGAATAATGTGCTCTCTTTCATCCTACAGAATTAAAAATTGGCTCAGAGCTTATCTATTTACCTGTGTTTCTGTCCACTTTTGCTAGAAGTGTCAGACTTTTCTGCAACCTTTTTAATGTGTGTTAATTGCAAGAAACGGCATCATGGTTAGTTTATGTGCACCTCGGTCCTATGTCTGCCAACCAACTGGTTGCACAGACTGTATGTCATTTCTACGTCGCACCCTCCAGCCATGAAAGCAGCTAATCATTACATAATTTGTCCATTACCTGACTGTAACTACCTCACTTGGTGGGTCAGAGAGGTAAGACCAGCCGGTTGACTCCCCTCATAAATTCCCTCATTTAATGAGCGCCGGACAGCTCCCATTCTTGTACTCGTACTCGTCGTCTTCCGCTTATCCGGGACCGGGTCGCGGGGGCAGCAGACTCAGCAGAGACGCCCAGACGTCCCTCTCTCCAGACACCTCCTCCAGTTCCTCCAGGGGGAGCCCAAAGCGTTCCCAGGCCAGCCGAGAGACATAGTCCCTCCAGCGTGTCCTGGGCCGTCCCCTGGGCCTCCTCCCGGTGGGACGTGCCTGGAACACCTCCCGAGGAAGGCGTACAGGAGGCATCCGGTATAGATGCCCGAGCCACCTCAACTGGCTCCTCTCGATGTGGAGGAGCAGCGGCTCTACTCGGCTCAGCTCTCTCTTCACCACAACGGACCGGCACAGCGCCCCCATTACTGTGGCAGCCGCACCGATCCGTTTGTCGATCTCCCGCTCCATTCTTCCCTCACTCGTGAACAAGACCCCGAGATACTTAAACTCCTCCACTTGAGGCAGGAACTCCCCTCCAACCTGAAGAGCTCCCATTCTAAAGGGTAAAATATATCAGTGTTGTTCCATTTTCAGGTGTCACATCTACAGAAAGAACTACCCATGGCTTAAGTCTAGTAATCTGTTTTGTAAGTTAATGCACTGCAGGCTGGTTGCATAGACTGGCTGTCATTGCTACATGAAACTCGAGTCAAAAAACTGGCTAGCCTTTACATTTGTCAGTGGTTACAAGAATGTGACTTGCATGTGTCTTGCATGGTGTCAAAGCCATAATAGTTCAGGTTTACTTTAACTGCCAATGCCTTCTAAGTCTTTTGAGAAATTACAGAGACTGACAAAGGCTGTCTAAGTCATGGCTTGATGTGTTTTGTGAAAGAGGCTAAGTGAAAACACATAGAAATGGCAGAAAGGAGTCTAAATAGGTGAGGTATATCGGAGATGGACAAGAAGCTTAGTACAGGGAGCTGGTGGACCACTTTGTGGCATGGTGTAGAAAACAATCATCTCATCTTGAACGTAAAAAAAAAAAAAAGGAGATGATTGTAGATTTTAAGAGAAACATGAATAGGTCAAACACTATTTCCATCATGGGAGAAGAAGCGGAGATGCGGCAGAGGAGTATAAATACCAAGGTGTTCACCTGGACAACATACTGGAGTGGAGATGCAACTGTGAAGCTGTCTACAAGAAGGGACAAAGCAGACTGTACTTCTTGAGGAAGCTTAGGTCTTTCGGTGTTTGCAGCAAGATGCATATCTTCTATAAGTGGAGAGTGTGATCTCTTCTGCCATCATCTGCTGGGGCAGGATCAGAGCCAGGGACTTAAAAAAGCTCAACGAGCTGGTTCTGTTCTGGGGACTCCTCTGGAACCTCTGGAGATCATTGCTCAAAGAAGGATTCTTCATAAAATGAAGAACATTATGGAGAACCCTGAGCCTCCTCTTCATGAGATTGTCGTACAATAACAGAGTGTCTTCAGTCAGTCTTCTTCAAATCTGCGGTAAGACAGATTGCTACAGGAGATCTTTCCTGCCCACAGCCATCAGCATCTACAACAGCTCTCTGAAGAAACCTGTATAAAATGAGCTAAAACAACATTTGATTTCCCTTTGGGATTAATAAAGTATTTTGGAATTTAATTAAATTGAATATTAGAGTTAGTTTAAATGGATTTACTCAAGTAAAACCTTGATATGTTAAGCGTGCTTTGTAGTATGTGGCTAGATCAACAATAGCACAACAATGAGAACATCCTGCCTAGAAATGTTACAAAGATAAACTGTGTGACAATTATTATGCTGTGAGTTCCAACTGAGGTAAACTAAATGCAGCAATATCTAAGATATAGTTATTGTCATCTGTGCTCTCTTTTCCAGGGATATACATACATATTTTCACCAAGATGATGAAATGATTCATATTTAGCACAGTTCAAAAGGCATGTCTAAGGAAGAAGCCACAGCTACTGGACTTGCCTTCCTGCTGTTCTACCAGTTTCTAAAAGAGAATTTGGACATCAAAAATATGGTAACAATGTTAGACACCTTTAGGTGTGCTTGCAGAAATAATGGGACACAATAAGTCCTAAAACTCTTTTTTTTAATCTTCACTTTTTGAACATTATTTAAATGGTAGACAGAAGAAGATTTATTAAAAAGTGTTAAATGCTTGATTGCAATGTTTTTCTAAACCAGGAACTAATGTAGTCATATAGAGAATATGAGAACTGACGTGTATCTGGTGTCTTCTGGTGCTGGAAAGGATTCACCTGGCCAGTTCAGGAAACAGTTGAAGAAGACTGTGCAGGCCATACCCGTCCACACCCACATGATGAGTCGGAATGACACACCAAGGTCATAAATCAACTGATTAGGATCAGGAGGAAGGTGTGGATGGAAAAGACAAACAGAATGGAAGGAGAGGAGTGATGATGGAAAAGAATATGAAGAGATGGAGAAAAGAACAAAATGTTTCACCAAATAGTAAAGCTGACATCAAGACACCAGTTTACATCTGAACTTTTCTAATCTTTTTGGGGTTGCCCTCCTACTTCAATTTTTTTTCTCTTACAAATCTGTTCGGTTTGTTAATTAGATATTTTATTAATTTTCACTTCCTTCCTCTTCAGTGTTCACGATCCGAAAAATATTCCTCCTGACTGATAACAAAAAATTGAATCTGATCAGGGCTGGTGGCAAAAAATGTCATGAGGTTTTTTGACAATGTAGTGCTGACACATTCCTTACTAATTCTTTAGTTCTTTCAATTCAGATGTATAGGTACATGTGAGTAAGCACCTTGATTCCTGGGAAGGTGACTGCTGAAGAAGCATAGGAGCCAATCATCAGGGAAAGGATGGTTGACCGTATATTTCCAAACATGTTAGGAAGCTGCAAGAAAGAGAGAAATTAAAGCAATAAAAAAGGAAAACTTCTCGTGGTTAATATCTGCCTATAGAAACTCTTGTTGTGAATGCTCTAGTCAGTTAAGATTTGACATGAAAATGAAATGTTAAAACTAAATAAAATAAATAGCTGTAATTTATAGTAATTGTTTCCATTTATCAGCTGCAATGTAGGGGTACAGTCAGCAGGAGGAGCTACAGCTTTTAAATGGAGCTAGCCCATTTCCCCTTGAATTGAGTGTGTATGCCCATGTGTGTGTGTGTGCGCACGCATGTGTGCGGGTGTGGGTGTGTGTGGCTGTATGTGGGTCCATGGTAGTTTTGGAAGCAACAGATCTTGTTCCACTTGGTCTAAATTTTTGTGCCGCCTCTCACCCAATCAGAAACCTGGTGAGTCAACCCACCCCCTACCCCTATCCTGCTCCCTTGCCTGCCACCACCTGACCTGGCCTGTGTCCTAAACCTTGGCCTGTCATTTGTCCTTCTGTCCTGTTTGTGAGAATTTGTGTACTTTCTGGGTGTGTGTGAGCACCCTTGGCTAAGTAAAGTTTTTTGGCCAGCAGTCATGACCATATCTATATATACAGAATACTGAACCAATTTAGCAATCTGAATTTAAATAGAGTAATACCTGTGCTGGTGACTGAGGAGTCTGCCGATGGCCTTGGAGGAAGAATATAGAAGTCACCATAAAAGCCAACTGCTAAATTAACTGTAATCAATTATGCAATTGTTGAGATAATTCAGGCTGCTCTACCTGTCACTGTGTATCGTTTAACATTCGTGTTCAAAATAGATGATTCACACCCCATGCATACGGTTGCTTCTCCACATCAGGGTGGAAAGTTTCTTTAGTGTGAAGTGAACCACATGCAGTGACCAGTGGTACTGGCAGCATTACAGCTATGTCTATGGATGGAGTGAAAGTTTGCTGAGGTGCTAACACACACAAACACACCCATATTATCTTTACAAGCACTTTGCATTGACTTCCATTCATTTTTATGGCCTATCGAAACATAGACACAACCATTACATACTTAACCCTAAACCTAACCTATATTTAATTCACACCTTAGTACTAAACCTAACCCCTAACCAAAAAATAGCACATCTTGTTATGAGCCCTAAGCTTTGGGCCCCATATTTTAGGTGAGCTAAAAACAGAATATACTGCAATAATCTTGGTAGAATTTTTCTATTTAGCCAAAAGTACGCTGTCAAGTCCAACATTTTTCATATAGCTGGCAGATTACAATTTACAGTAATCTTTTTAATTTACCAACATGTTTCTTCTGACTCAGCATAATGTTAATACTTTGGAGCAGCCCAGCCATTGTCCTGATTTGAATCTGATAGAGAATCTGTGGAGGGAGCTAAAGAATATGGAGATGGCAAGGAGACCTCTCCAACCCCAAAGACTTAGAGCTCATCACCAAAGATAAACAATCAAAAGACCAGTGGACACATGCAGAAAACTGCTCAGCATTCGTAGGAAGGGTTTGATAGATGTAATGCCAAAAAACGTCTTCACTGATTATTGAGAAGGGCATAAATAATTGACAAGCCTTTTTAAAAGTAAAATGTAATAAAAAGTGATCAGGTTTTTTTTTAATCAAAACTTTTTCTACATTCTTTCTACATTCTTTACCTCGGTACTCTGGCTTTCTCATAAATTCAACTCGTTGGCTGAAGGAAAAACTATTTTACATGTATTTCTGCCATAGATAGATGTAAAATTGACAGTAGTAGCTCTTTTAAATGAAGCCACTAAAGGAGCTACTACTGCCATTAAAGTTTCTTTAACATAGAAAGTACTCCTTGAACAGGGCTTCTGTGTTATTTTGTATACTCAGTCTTCTCAAACCCCCAGTCAGTCGTGGCAGATGGCCGCTCACACTAAGCCTGGTTCTACGGGAGGTTTCCTCCTGTTAAAGGGGAGTTCTCCTTTCCACTGTCACTACATGAATGCTCTGTATGAGGGATTGCTGCAAAATCAACGACACAATGCCCACTGTCCCTACACGTTCATCCAGGAGGAGTGAATGCTGCAATTCTCTGACTCGATGCAATCTGCTGGGTTCCCTTAGATAGAAAGGTATTTGACCAATGTGAATAATAAATCATTTGACTATAATTTGAGAGTATTATTTGTTAACTATGATTGACTGGAATGTATGTACTTGATTTGGAATTTGTATGATTTGACTGAACTGATTTTTTTTGTAAAGTGCCTTGATACAAGCTATTTTGTCAATTGGCGCTATGCAAATAAAGTGAACTGAACTAAATTAAAAACTGGATTGAATCAATGGAAGTTTGGAAAGCGCTAAAAATTGAAAACTTGCTTCAGTTGGTTTATTTAATGAACGAGCTAAGCATCCTCTTCTCCTGCTCACTAACAGACCTCCCATCCTCCCTTGATCTGCAGCTTTCCTGTCACAACTCAAATATCCTCTCCATCTTTCTTTAACCAAATCAGAAGATACTGGTGCTCCAGCCCCTCCATGCTGCCTGTGACTTAATGAGCCGGAACAAGGCTGCAGAGCAAGATGGTGTCAGCCCCAGATTCATTAATGTCAGTACGGAATATCAGTGTGGAAATTTTACAGCACTTTTTCATCCATTGTATGACCAAGGAAAAGGTTCCAGTGCTCTTAAAGAGCGCCTTGAACAGGCCTCATTTCAGAGCAACCGTGGAGCCAACCGGAGAGTGGGAACCTGGTGCGTGTGTGTGTACAGGAACAGGTGGAAGCAGAGCGGTATAAACCAGGCGAAGATAGTGGTAAAACCTGAATGCTGACTTAGAATGGACTCATTGTAAGTTAAAGCTAATCACTTATTCACCCAGCAAGATGCGGAGGTTGACTCTAATGAGCATTATCAGAGTCATGATGAACAGAGTAGAGGGACTTTCATCTGAGCTACAGGTGAAGTTAAATTATCTGGCTGTGATAGAAAACATTTGGAACCCTCTCTGTGAACTTCTAGCTGTATTTGCATCATGATGTGAAAATATCTGGTCCTTTACTTCAGTCAAAATAAAAGCATTTAATCCAAACGTAGCTAAACACAAGAAAAGGTATTCAGATCAACACATTGCATTTCCTTGCTGCAGCCGGTTCTACATATAGACAGAAAAAAGTGTTGCTCAATAAACCAGGAAAATATCTCCTCGTGCCAGTAAGATATAGTAGAAAGTGCAAAAGTAAGCCTTCCTCTTCTCGTTCATATCTTCTTGCTGATTCTAAACATACAGCTCTGGCTTTAAAGATGCATTATAATTAATACATAAATCATAGCAATTAATCACAGGTGGACCATTAATTAGTCAGTCAGTCATTTTCTACACCGCTTCTTCCACAGTGGGCCGTGGGGAAGCAGGTGCCTATCTCCAGCAGTCTATGGACGGGAGGCGGGGTACACCCTGGACAGGTCGCCAATCCATCGCAGGGTAACCATTGATTAGTTAACTATTATATTTTTATGAATTACACATGTAATATTATATAAACTAAAGTAATTAAAAAAGGATACAGTTTTACTGAAGGTAAGACATACATTTATATGTATATATTTAATAATAACGGTTATATTAGTACTCATAAGGTCCAGCATGAGGCTCTATGCTGTGTTTTAAACACCACAGCTTAACACCCTTTCCTCTCCAAGTGTTTAATAGTAAGAACTACACTAATATCTCACATGCTCAGTGCAGAACAAAAGACTGTGTTGTAATTTTTTTCATTTATTATTTTTGGCAGGCCAAATTTCTTTAAAGTGGAATGAGGGGCTGAAAAGATGGCAATAAAACAGAACAGGTTCATGAAAGAAGGAATAATTTTAATAAAATGTTTCAAAAGCTCTTGGCAAAATTAAAATAAATGTATTTTAGGATTTTACCATTTGACTAAGATTTAAGAAAATAAATTTTATACCACGTTCCTTTTTTGAAATGCAAGAATAAAGACAATGGAGCCTTAGGAGTGGAACACTTTGATGAGAATGTCACGTTTAAAAAGGTAATTTATGTACAGACGAAAGAAGCACATTTATAGTATCTGTCCCATAGTAAACAATTCTGGGTTTAAGAAATTCAATTCAATTCAGTTTTATTTATATAGCGCCAATTCACAACACATGTTGTCTCAAGTGTGTGTGTGTGTGTGTGTGTATGAGAAGAAATCTCACAGTGAGTGATGTGAAGGTCAGGCAGATTCCTCCAAAACCGTTGAAGGAAACAGCGAAGAAAATGAGGATAGACAGCACTGATGGAACAATGAAAAACATTGTAGCCACAATTTGGTTTTGATTTGGAATTTTTAAAATCTAAATATAACTTAAACTTCATGCACATGCTGACCAATAATTGTGTAAAAAGTGAGTAAGTTAAGCTGGCAGCTATTGTAAATCTCCATCTATAAATGTAAGTGTATTGTCTCACCTTCAGGGTCATATGCAGCAGTTGCTATCATTGCACAGGACGCTGCAAAACAGGAACTGAAACACACACATTGGGGGTCTGGGCTCACAATTTTATTTCAATCATAAACAAGCCAAATTCCATCTGAATTATTAGAAACACATTTCTCTATTGTATTCTTAATGCTCCTTTGCAGTGACTGGTTGGGTTTGTTGCACAATTTACTGAGATGAGAACAGTTCAGTCAAAAGATAACGATCATATTATCATTAATACTTTGGATAAGGTTAATGAACTATCAACATATCACAGGAGATCATAAAGAGCTGTGTCTGAAAAAGAATGATGGGTTCTATGAAGAAAAGGAAATTCAAGTGAAAAGTTTACTACTAATATTTTAGCAAAATTGAGTGGAATGTTTCTCAGTTTAATGAACCAGATCTGTCTCACTGATAAATTTCAGACTCATAACAATAAGGTTTTAGTCTGTCATATACATGTCCGTCCATTTATATTCTCAGTTCTTTCAGTTCAGCAACGATTTCTTCTATGTTCCACCAGTCAGCAGGGCTGTCAACTAGCAAGTTTTTCTTAGTGCTTCTCTTGACTGAAGATACATGCAGAAAATTCATTTTTTATTGTAGAATCACCTTTCTGTTATCCATACAGGTCCTTCTCAAAATATTAGCATATTGTGATAAAGTTCATTATTTTCCATAATGTACTGATGAAAATTTAACATTCATATATTTTAGATTCATTGCACACTAACTGAAATATTTCAGGTCTTTTATTGTCTTAATACGGATGATTTTGGCATACAGCTCATGAAAACCCAAAATTCCTATCTCACAAAATTAGCATATTTCATCCGACCAATAAAAGAAAAGTGTTTTTAATACAAAAAACGTCAACCTTCAAATAATCATGTACAGTTATGCACTCAATACTTGGTCAGGAATCCTTTGGCAGAAATGACTGCTTCAATGTGGCGTGGCATGGAGGCAATCAGCCTGTGGCACTGCTGAGGTCTTATGGAGGCTCAGGATGCTTCGATAGCGGCCTTTAGCTCATCCAGAGTGTTGGGTCTTGAGTCTCTCAACGTTCTCTTCACAATATCCCACAGATTCTCTATGGGGTTCAGGTCAGGAGAGTTGGCAGGCCAATTGAGCACAGTGATACCATGGTCAGTAAACCATTTACCAGTGGTTTTGGCACTGTGAGCAGGTGCCAGGTTGTGCTGAAAAATGAAATCTTCATCTCCATAAAGCTTTTCAGCAGATGGAAACATGAAGTGCTCCAAAATCTCCTGATAGTTAGCTGCATTGACCCTGCCCTTGATAAAACACAGTGGACCAACACCAGCAGCTGACACGGCACCCCAGACCATCACTGACTGTGGGTACTTGACACTGGACTTCTGGCATTTTGGCATTTCCTTCTCCCCAGTCTTCCTCCAGACTGTGGCACCTTGATTTCCGAATGACATGCAGAATTTGCTTTCATCCGAAAAAAGTACTTTGGACCACTGAGCAACAGTCCAGTGCTGCTTCTCTGTAGCCCAGGTCAGGCGCTTCTGCCGCTGTTTCTGGTTCAAAAGTGGCTGGACCTGGGGAATGCGGCACCTGTAGCCCATTTCCTGCACACGCCTGTGCACGGTGGCTCTGGATGTTTCTAATCCAGACTCAGTCCACTGCTTCCGCAGGTCCCCCAAGGTCTGGAATCGGCCCTTCGCCACAATCTTCCTCAGGGTCCGGTCACCTCTTCTCGTTGTGCAGTGTTTTCTGCCACACGTTTTCCTTCCCACAGACTTCCCACTGAGGTGCCTTGATACAGCACTCTGGGAACAGCCTATTCGTTCAGAAATTTCTTTCTGTGTCTTACCCTCTTGCTTGAGGGTGTCAATAGTGGCCTTCTGGACAGCAGTCAGGTCGGCAGTCTTACCCATGATTGGGGTTTTGAGTGATGAACCAGGCTGGGAGTTTTAAAGGCCTCAGGAATCTTTTGCAGGTGTTTAGAGTTAACTCGTTGATTCAGATGATTAGGTTCATAGCTCGTTTAGAGACCCTTTTAATGATATGCTAATTTTGTGAGATAGGAATTTTGGGTTTTCATGAGCTGTATGCCAAAATCATCCGTATTAAGACAATAAAAGACCTGAAATATTTCAGTTAGTGTGCAATGAATCTAAAATATATGAATGTTAAATTTTCATCATGACATTATGGAAAATAATGAACTTTATCACAATATGCTAATATTTTGAGAAGGACCTGTATACATGCCTCTGGTCTGTATTTTTGTAGACTATCAGTAGTGCTGCAGCCGGATAATATGTTGAAACATGTCTTAATTGTTTAAAATACTACTAAGGGGTAAAGAAGATCTCATTGCACTGAAAAACGTGTTCCAACAATGAGTAAAATTTTCTTGGAGTATTGTCAGACAAGTCTGCTAATTAGGACACTTTTTAAACTTATAAAGTCCTTCACCCCCACCAGTTCTGTGTTTGTCATTATTTAATGACATTCTGTCATAATCACAGATAAGTTTGTCAGAAATTAATGTGTCAAACCTGCCAATGAGCCTGATTGGCCGTGGTCCGAATCTATCCATCAGAATTCCTAGAGGAAGTGTGGTCGCACTCAGCAAGAACGAGCCAATGGTGAAGCCGAGATTCAGCATCTCATCCTGCTCCACACAACTGTGCCATCTGCTTCCCTGCACTATAGTTGTGTTCATGCCAGTGGTCTCATTTGCTGGACGAAAAAAAAAGATCCACAGTTATGACCTTAGAAATAAGAACAGCAGCACGTCATCATACAGGACTGACTATAAATGTGTTTAAACATAGTTTCTAATTTAGGTGGTGTAAGAAGAGAGCATGTCTTTTATGTCAGCATCTTTGAAATCTTCCCATGCATTTAATGCTTGGGGCGCCTAACTGAGCGCCAAGAGAGCATCAGAACATTTACCAACACAGAGGTGAGAATAAAAGCCCTCATTCTTCAGCATGATCAGCAGCGATGCCCAACCCAGCAGAACAGCAGAGAAGAGCAGATTCTCCATGATAGCTGTGATAGCTATCCACCACCTCCTCCTGTAGGCATGGGCCAAGCTGGGAGCCATGATGGCTGGGGATGATGAGGAATACATTAGTCCACCAAACAGTATGACTTTTACCCATCACCAACAGAAACCTTTCATTCATGATCATTATACAACTCAGTTCATATTGTGTACATATAGTTTAAATTTTTCTGCCAAAATGATAGTTAAAGAGCCTCTTTCCACAAAACTACTTGTTCTACTTGAAACTGTGTTGAGTTTGGATAAGCTTTGTCTGACCAAACTAAATAATGCCAGTTTACATTTAAAGCTCAGGGTGATTTTAGAGTCTTATTTCAGGTCCATTAATTTAACTAACAGTTAAACAGACCCAAAATATTTTAATCGTCAAAGACAGCAGCCAAAGTGCAGTTCTGGTGGTGTAGGGGTCAAGCGTGCAACCATGTCGAGGACTATAGCCACTGCGGCTATAGTCCTCGATGTCGCAGTCCTGGGTTCAAGTCCTGGACCCAGCAACCTTTGCCAAATGTCTCCCCTTCTCTTTGCCCTCTTTCCCAACTACCTACTGTTGAAAAATAAAGGCCTCTAGTGCTGCAATATATATATATATATATATATATATATATAAAAAAGACAGCAGGCAAGTTTATTAGTAATTGAAAGCTAAAATAACATAGGGTATGTTGCACCAGTTCTCTGTCTTGGCTGTTTTTTGATTCAATGTAGAGGTTTTTTTTAGATGCTCAGTGAAGGATAAGGAGAAACCATAGATTAGGACTGATGAAAAAACATTTTGCGGAAGCAGATAATGACACATTTTGTGGTATTTAGAAAAAGAAAAAAGTATCCGAATTTTTGGTGACAAAATTTGTTCTTAAACTCATAGATGTTCACTATGGGCCAAGTAATGCTATTAAGTGCTACTATTCTCATCCACATAAAAGACCCTTTTAAATGCCTCATCAAAGGTTCTGCGGTCTTAATTTCTTACATTTCAAAAAAATGAAACAGATTTAAAGCTAATTTTCGTGATGATCTGAAGGACCTTTTCATGTGTTTATTAACTTTAGGAATAAATGATTATTTTTTGACTGAAGTAAAGGACCAGACGTTTTTCACATAATGATGCAAATCCAGCTTAAAGCCCACAGATCTGATTGCTACCGTTTTCTATCACAGCCAGACCATTTAGTTTGTAGCTCAGTTCAATGTCCTTCTGCTCTCTATTGTTTATCATGACCCAGATGATGCTCATTAGAGTAAACCTTCACCTCATGTCTTGCTAGGTGAATTCATTGGCTTGATTAGCTCTAAGTTACAATTTGGCCGTACTGAGTCAGCATTCAGGGTTACCGCTAACTTCCTCCTGTGTTATGCCATTCTGCTTCCCGCTGTTCCAGTGTGCAAACATGCACCAGTTTGGCAAACTGCAGTGGGTCCTGACAGGTGCTTGTTTGCTTCCTCAGGTCAGTGAAAGTGTTCAGGTCTTTTCTGATGTGTGTCAGGATGTTTGGTAATTATGTACTAGTGGTTAAGATTTCCTACATACTGGAACAATACGGTATTATTTCCACACCACTGGAACCTTTACCTGAGTCATGTTTGAAGAGTTGCTTGTCTAACTTGTTGTGTTTTGTGTGTTTGTCTATGGGTTGTTGCTAAGTTTATGTTCCTCTCACACTCTTGTGTTTCAGATTTTCTTTTCAAAGCCATTGGAGGACATAATACCGAAGTAAAATAATGCTCCCCATTGCCTTCCTACACAGTTAAAATTATCCAACCTCCTGCAGGTGATTAAAGGGCCAACATAAAATAGTGTGAGATTTAGTGATGTTGCATTTTATCACCCAACAGATTTGCTTGAGCCCGTTAATTCCCATCTTTCTTTTTTACATTCCTTGGTTGCTACCAAGGAATGTAAAAAAGAAAGATGGGAATTAACGGGCTCAAGCAAATCTGTATTATATACATATGTCTCAATATGGTGATTATTATTTGCCATATTTACCAGGCTTTATTTCTGAAAAATGTATAGCTGACTATTTTCAAGAAGTATCATTAGAAATGTTTAAAGATGCACATTTAACATGGAAGTTCTTGAAATATTTTTCCCCTGGTTAAATTGGAAATACATGTTGCCATCAAGGCATGCTTTTTATGTTTGTAAACATGAACCACTCTTAGTACTCTGGCAAACCGAAGGATTCTCTCATTCAATATGATACAGTAACTATCTTGACCAATGGTGCCATCTACAACCAAATCCACAACGGTCCTTTTTTTTTAGCAACAGTGCTGTATTGAAAGAGTTATGACATTCTTTCAACTAACCGACACTAGGTCGTGTGGTTTATGTAGCCCTCAGGAGTTCCAAACATCTCAGCACTGTCAATCATTTTAAGTGGCTTCTTGTGGAATAGAATGGTAATTATTGACCAATAATGTGCACTGATTTCATCTCTGACCATGCATTTTATTAGGAGCAGCAGGGACATTTATCACTGCTCTAAATTTTAGAGGGAACAAGACTGCACACACATTGTTGAACACATTTAGGCTACAAATCATATTTATTGATAAAAAAAAAATTTTCTTTATGCAATACACTGATCAATATAAGCACATCTACAGAGTTTTAGAATAATGTTGTAGTAGTGATATTGCTCATTTTAAAACGCTTTCTGATGTTCTCTGCATGCTAGCATGGGAATTCTAAACAATGGAGTCTCGCCATCTTCTCTCCACTAGAAGGGAAATTCCCCATTATGGACCGCTACCCACTAGACACAGCGCTAGATGTCTTTGAAGCTAGGCCAAAATCAGATGATGGCGGCACCCATGCTCCCCTTCTCCGGACAAAGGAACCAGAGATAATTGCACCATCAACCCATGCTCAGAGCCTCCCAATGTCAGCAACTATCCCACATCATAGCAAAGTAGCTAGCACCAAGATGTCCCCGTCCCTGTGACCCAGGACATTACTCCAGCAGAGCCAGCAGAGGTGATCCACTGCCACTATTGTGGCTCCCCGAACTTCTCCACCACAGCGTTTTCCACCCAACTACAGCCGCTACAGCGTCGTAGAGATCGGATAGTGATTGTGGAAACCGTTCTACAGAGCAGAACTCTGCTCTCCAGTCAGAACTGCTATAATTCCTGGAAAAAAATGTTGTTTCCAGGGTTCATCAATAAGTTTTAAAACATGGGGTTTAATTGCCTTTATTTGCTGTTTCCTAGAGAACGAGAGGAAAGAGATCCATTTTCAATCTGTCCCTGTTCAACAAATCAATCATGAAGAGACAATGCCACATGCTGACAATGCAGCAGGTGATGGAAAATGTTCACCAGAGATACTGGTTCCCCTCCATAGATCTAAAAGATGCATATTTTTACATCCTCATCATTCCAAAAAAAACTGCAAATATCTACCTTTTGCCTTTCGAGGCCATTTCAGTACAACCGCCTGCCGTTTGGTTACTCACGCTCACAGGAGGGATGAGGCTCCTCTTTTATCTGGACAACCTACATCTACTAGCTCAATCCAGAGAGGAAGCAGGTGTGCAGACGAAGATACTGGTAACACATTTACCAAACTTGGGTTTCATCAGATTATTGTTATTTGGGTATGGCGTCAAATTCAGCCACACTGAAAGCCCGACTCTCACAGCTGAGAGCAGACACACTGTCAGTGCTTCTCCACAGTCAGGCCTCACAGCGTGGTGATGTCAGTTATGTGGTTACTGGGAATGATGTCAGCAGCTCATGTGGTTGGTCCACTGGGTCTGCTTCCTATGAGACGCCTTCAAAGATGGTTGTCTTTATTGGGAGATGATCTGACCCACTGGGGAAAACCCAGTCAGAGGGAGTTCCCCTCAGCAGGCCTGCATCAGTGTGACAGTGTGTCAGGATGAGGAGGCACGTGTCAGTCCCAGCGAATAGAAGGAAAGTGGCCAGATCACACTTCTCTCCAGGAGCTCTTTACTGTGTGGAAAATGACAAAGCACTTTGCCACTCTGCTGTGGGATAAGCATATTCTGATCCACACAGACAGCGGTAAAAGAATTGCAGCAGCCTACATAAACCGACAAGGAGGCTTACATTCAGCTCAGCAGCATATGAAAACAGAGAAGCAGACATCGTGTCCAGGGGGTTCCCCAAAATAGAGACTGGAACCTCATTCCTGACCATATCTCCTAAATCTGGAGCAGATTCGCCCAAGCAGCCGGGAATCTGTTTGTGACACGGGAGAAGGCACAGTGGAGACTCCTAAAGAGTCTCCACTGGAGACTCTTTAGGAGAACGCCTTTGCTCACAGTCCCTGGCTACAGATGTTCCTTTATGCTTTCCTCCCGGTCCTGCTGATCTCGTGGCTCCTGCAGGTTTGGGAGGAACAGGTTTCAGTAATTCTTATAGCCCACAGGTGTTCTGTGGTTCACAAATCTGGCAGCCCATGGCAGCTCCCGCGGAGAAATTTAGGAGCTATACAGAGATAGGCCAGCGTCTCTGGATCTGGCTGCTGAATGGGAGTGCTCAGAGAACCTTGGCCTCCTGCGGGAAGTCGAGTGCAAAATTCAAGGCACACGAGCTGTTTCTACTGCAGCTCCAATTAAATTTCTGTAATTTAAAACAGCTCTGCTGTTAGCTCTGGCACCTCCAACGAGAGGAGAAAATAATTCCGAAGCACAAAGAATGAACTGTGTTCAATACTTGAACTGCTGGTGGTTGGAACTATCGTCAGCTGCATGACCCATGTGACTTCATGACATTCTTTCAATTTAATTCAATTCAAAAATATTTTATTAATCCCAAAGGGAAATTAATTACCCCTCCTTGAACCGCCACCTTAATGTGGTGGAGGGGTTTGAGTGCTCAAATGATCCTAGAGCAGGGATGTGCACGGGTAGACGCTAGCTGGTGCTAGAGCACCTGCCCTTTTATCCTTTGGAGAAAAAAGTGCCCTCCTGAAATCTTTTTTTTTTTTTTACAGTGTATAGTGTGGGGCCCAAGGGAAAATTTCTGAATTTAAAGGCCTATAATACCAGTGCCCCATGTTTTGAAATTCCCCCCCCCCGCCTTAGCCAACACACATACGTGTCTCTCAACAGAGACGGGCTGCGTGCAGAGCGGAGAGTTGGACCTGCGCTGGTCCAGCTTATCTCTTCTCTCGTCCCCTCCGCCTTCAGATAGAGCCCTGCCCTGCCGACAGACCGGCTAACCTTCCAGGAAACAAACAAAACGAATATACTTGCTTCCTAAACTTCAGATGAAAAAGTTCAAACTTCACCTGCCACCATTTTATCTAAACAGAACAGGCCAATCAATGGCATACCTTTACCCGCTATGTCTTCTATGGCCACCACCATGCGCCAAGAGAATGTCTACGATTTAACTCTTAGATTAAATTAGAAGAAAAAAATAAATTCAAATCTATCTCATAGATGTCGGTATTACATTTGCTATTATGGTCCATGATGACTTCTGTTTGACTCATGTTTTTTTTTTTTTTATTGCAAATACGGCCAAATGAGCTGGTTAACATTACAATTCATACACTACTAAAATACCTTTAAGAAAGTTGAGTATGTAGGCTAAGTTGTATTTTCTACTTCACTGTGTAAAAATGATGATGTGATCAGAATATTTTATTTTCTAAATAGCAGACAACTTATCAGTTCTCAGGACTTGTCATCTCATAAATTTTTATTCTCTAAGAATAATTTCTGTCATATATCACACTGGCTACATGCAGAAGTATAGATGATTCTTCTTATGATCATATTCTCTGATGTTGGTTTCAGTTTGACTATAAAGATTTTATAACTCATTTTCTGGGTATAGTTGATTTACACTGCACAAACAAAAGGTTATTTGGTGCAGAAGACATTTTGTGATAAAAGTACAGAATGATATAGTCAAGACAAACATGTTGTGCTCACTGTGTAAAAAGAAAAAAAGTGAAGGATAATGTAAGTTTCAAACTTGACTCAGGAAGTTCAGGTTGTGAATCAGTAATCTAACTTTAAATCAGTCTATGATAATTTTGTTGCCTTATTAATCTTAAGAATTTTGTCAAATGCATTCATGTTTTGAGTTTTTCTTCCTGGGTGATCATTTCCCTTCAACCCACAGGACAGTTTGTTTTGGGGGTGCTTAGTAATACATATAAATTATGTTCATGTTGTGCCTGTAATAAATCTCACACTACAAAGGCAACCGACAGCTCCATGTGCCGCACAAGGTGCCCTTTTTTTCCACTTGAGCACCTGCCCCCCAAAATGTCTGTGCACGCCACTGTCCTAGAGGCTATGTTGTCTAGGGCTTAAATGCCCCTGGTAGGGTCTCCCATGGAAACAGGCTCTAGGCGACAGGTCAGACAAAGAGCGGTTCAAGACACCTTCATAAGGACCATAAAATCGAGGTATGTGACGCCACCTGGTAGGGCGGAGCTGGAGTCTCACCCTGGAGCCAGGCCTGGAGTCGGGACTTGTCGGAGAGCGCCTGGTGGCTGGGTTGCTCCTCGCGGGACCCAGTCGGGCCAAGCCCAAACAAGACACGCGAGGCCACCCACCAGTGGGCCCACCACCTGCAGGGGGAACCATGAGGGACCGGTGAAAAGAGAATTGGACGGCAGACGAAGGTGGAGACCTTGGCAGCCCGATCTCCATATGCTTAGGATGGCTCTAGGGACGTGGAATGTCGCCTCGATGACGGGGATGGAGCCTGGGAAAGCCAGACAGACTTGGCAGGCCCAAGTGCGTATTGAGGGTCTGCTGGGTACGTCTGGCGGAGCCCTCGGCCAGGGATGTATTCAACTCCCACCTTCGGGAGAACTTTGACCAGATTCCAGGGGATGTTGGAGACATAGAGTCCGAGTGGACCATGTTCTCCGCATCTATTGTCAATGCTGCTGCCCGTAGCTGTGGCTGTAAGGTCTGCGGTGCCTGTTGTGGTGACAATACCCGAACCCAGTGGTGGACACTGGCAGTAAGGGAGGCTGTCAAGCTGAAGAAGGAGTCCTATCGGCTGTGGTTTGCTTGTGGGACTCCTGAGGCGGCTGACGGGTACCGTCAGGCCAAGCGTGCCGCGGCCCGGGCTGTGGCAGAGGCAAAAACCCGGGCCTGGGAGGAGTTCGGTGAGGCCATGGAGAAGGACTACCAGTTAGCCTCAAAGCAATTCTGGCAAACCGTCCGGCGCCTCAGGAGTGGGAAGCAGTGCTTTGCCAACACTGTTTACAATGGGGGTGGGAAGCTGCTGATCTCGACTGGGGGGAGTACTTCGAGGATCTCCTTCCATTACCCATTTCCTGGTGGAAGCAGAGGCTGGCAACTTGGGATTATACTCTTTCATCACCCAGGCTGAAGTCACAGAGGTGGTTAAAAAGCTCCGCAGTGGTGGGGCTTTGGTGGAATGACGGATGAGATCCGCCCTGAGTACCTCAAGTCTCTGGATGTTGTTAGGCTGTTATGGTTGACACGCCTTTTCAACATTGCGTGGCGGTCAGGGACAGTCCCTCTGGACTAGCAGACTGGGGTGGTGGTCCCCCTTCATAAGAGGGGTGACCAGAGGGTGTGTTAGAACTACAGGGGGAATCACACTCCTCAGCCTCCCTGGTAAAGGCCTATGCCAGGGTATTGGAGAGGAGAGTCCGGCCGATAGTCGAACCTCAGCTTCAGGAAGAGCGGTGTGATTTTTGTCTAGGTCGTTGAACACTGGACCAGCTCTATACCGTCTGCAGGGTACTCGAGGGTTCATGGGAGTTTGCCTAACTGGTCCAAATGTGTTTTGTGGACCTGGAGAAGGCATTTGACTGTGTCCCTTGTGGTGCCCTGTGGGGGGTGCTCCAGGAGTATGGAACCGGGGGCCCTTTATTAGGGGCCATCCGGTCTCTGTACAAGCAGAGCAGGAGTTTGGTCCGCATTGCTGGCACTAAGTCGGACCTGTTCCCGGTGCATGTTGGACTCCGGCAGGACTGCCCTTTGTCACCGGTCCTGTTCATAACTTTTATGGACAGGATTTCTAGGCGCAGCCAAGGGCCGGAGGGGGTCTGGTTTGGGGACCAGTGGATTTCGTCTCTTCTTTTTGCAGATGATGTGGTCCTGCTGGCCCCCTCTAGCCAATACCTACAGCATGCACTGGGGCGGTTCACAGCCGAGTGCAAAGCGGCTGGGATGAAGATCAGCTCCTCCAAGCCATGGTTCTCAACTGGAAAAGAGTGGCTTGTCCTGTTTAAGTTGGAGGGGAGTTCTTGCCTCAAGTGGCTGCCTCCTGGCTCAGAGAAATCCATTGGTAAGAAAATACAACAGACATATATTAGAGGAGAAAATATATCAGCACTTAAGTAAAAAAAAAAGGACAGTAAAATCATTTGGAAAAATAATATATTTGGGTGGTAATAAATATAAAATAAATAAAAGGGTTAGAAAAAATAAAACTGCAAAAAATACACTTTTATTAAATGAAGTAAAAATATAGAGTTCAAGAAAAAACTATGAAAATTTGTGGTTTAAATAAAAAGTAAGCATAACAACAAAGAGATAAATTACAATAGTTAAAGATTAACATTGAGATACATATTTATATCTGATCAATTGATCAATAATTGTTCCATTTAATGACACTAATTTATATGTCTAGCAACCTTTTGGCCAAGTAATTATTTCATTAAGTTATTTATTTATTTATGCATGTATTTATATGGCAGAATCTGTCCTCCATACTGTGCTGGTACAGGGTTAGATTGGTGCTATGTTCCTTTCTACGTTTGGGAAGGAGCACCAATGCAGCTTAGATTTTCTTTAAATATATTTTCCAAGGACAATCATGCATTTTTCAACAGAAAATAAAATTTTAAAACACATGGCACAGGTAGAGGAGGTCTTCTGGACTGGCCTGCCTGCAGTTCTGAACTGCCCTCAGTGAAGAATGTTGGAAAGTTTAGAAACACTGTATTGTTAAACACCTTCTACTTGTTAAAGACTTTCAAAAGCTACTGGAATGCCTGGAAGAATGCTTATTGCAGGCTCTTACACTCTTAAAGAATAAGAGCCTGGAATAAAACTTAATCCTTTATTTTTTTCAGGTGGGCTGAAAAAAGATTAAGGTTAAAGAAAATGATACCTTACCAAGGAATGTCATTGCAAGTGAACAACATGATTTATATTAAAACACTGCCATATGGTTTGTTGAAAGAACAGAAAGTAAAACAAATGAATAGTCAGTCAGTCATTTTCTACCGCTTATTCCATAGTGGGTCGCGGGGGAGCCGGTGCCAATCTCCAGCAGTCTATGGGCGAGAGGCGGGGTACACCCTGGACAGGTCGCCAGTCCATCGCAGGGCAACACAATTCAATTCAATTTTGTTTTGTTTATATAGCGCCAATTCAAAACAAACGTCGTCTCAAAACACTTTACAAAGATGAATCATAGAGATTTCAAGTCGGGTGCATACATTCTAATTAATCCTAACTATCGAACAGTGCAGTCAGATTCAGAGCTGGACAAGTGAAAGCAGACCTCAAGCAAGAAAAGTATGTTGACTTTATTTATTCCGTAGAGACAGTTATTGATATGTACAGTAAGCCAGACCATTGCAAAGCCATGAGGAAGGAAGATGACACCAAACATTTGGAGGTTTGAACCAGAGAGACTAACAGTAGCTGTGACTATCAGGTGTCATGATTTGACCCCCACACGTAGCTCGTGTTTGGATCATTGCACACAGCAAAATACCAGTCTGTATTCATCTCTTAATGCAGACTTGAGTTTCATCGTGCCAGCCCATCATTTCCTTGGTGCCCTAACATGATTGGGCAGCAGCTGGATTTTTAATACATTTCAGCACACTCAGTCAGTTTTAGTATTACTCAATTACAGTAACTCACAACCAACTACCAAGCTCCACACAGCACCTGTTTTCCTTTACGGAAACTATACAAATATATAAAATACTTATTTGACATAAACTTTTGACCTGCCAAACAAACGTTCCCAAATGTCTACCCAAAACCAGAACGTTTTGAGAATTCTTACTGTAAAATGTTTGTTAATGTTTCCTTAGAGACTCAGGGTTATAAGCATTGGTCTTGCCTATTTATTGCAGAGGTTTAATTAAATAAGTTCTCAAGCACCAAGTACCAAAGATACACAGTAATAGTTTTTTTTCTTTTGTTGGTTATTTGCATTATAAGTTGTGATTTGTGAGCATGTATGAACACAGAGAGACTATGATATGAGGACTTAGATCCACACAATGAGTAGAGCAAGTGAAGACATCATAATGTACTCATCTGCCTTTGCTCTGTACACTGTTTGACTCATAAGCTTTGGCTTTTTAATGAACAGACACTTAGGTAGAAGTGGCTGTGGCTGAATTAGGGTGAAAAGTTTAAATCTTAAAAATGACTTACTTTCCCCTTAGTTCTCCACCAACAATGTGGATGTTGCTCCCAATCTGAAGAAAGACTTGCACTCTCTCTTGCAGTGTTTAAGCACAGATATCCTTCCTTGCGAGTGGCAGCTGTATACACTGGCACATTAACACTTACATTGACCCTTTCCAGGTCTATAAATGGAGCTGAAGTCTAACCTGCCCACCCCCTGCTGTCCTTATCACATAAACAAACATGGCACACATATTGCTCAGGAACATTTGGGTACACAAACACAGTGACATTTGTATCTGGGGTATTTTCCCCAGAATTTAGTCACTGAATTAAGAAAGACTTAAAGGTTTTCACTTGTGTGACTTAGCTCTAACAGCAGTCTGAGTTTGAGGCTGTTTTTGCTAAGTGGCCACCATGTTTTAACAGTGTGGGCCTTTAGGAACATTTACGCTCTAAAGTTTCAGCCTCCATAGAAGTAACCTATGTAATTATCAACATGAATATGTTTAATATCTTTTTATTCATGCTTCAGTATTAATAAAACTGAAGAATGAACAGGGAGTGCCATCCAGCACAACAGTTTAATTCTTCTATAAACTCCTGAAAAATATTTTTGTTGCTGTTTTACTTTGGCAGACACAAATACCACCATAATTTTTCCGTTCAGACTGAGATCTGAAATGTTTGTTGGCCATGTGTTTCATCCATGTTTGTTGAAGAAAGGTCTGAATGTACAAATGAACCCACCTACTTGTCATTAGAATGAGAAAATCTCCAGCTGTGTATTTCCTGTTGAGGTAATGGCTGCCACCTGCCCCACATCAACTATCCACTGTCTCCATATGTTTGTTTAGAACGAGGAATTGTTGCAAAGTCATTAGGTCTATGCAATCAGCTGGGTTTCCTTAAACAGGTTAGTATTTACCAATTTGTACATCGAACTGAGCCTGACTGCCATGGTGTCATCACATTGGAATGTAGTCTAATTTTAATCTGTCTAAATTGTATGATCTAATTCTATTTGTCTGTAAATAAATTGGATCTGTTTGTCTCGTGAAGATTGCATTTGTTAATTGCCCCTGTATAAACAAATTTAATTCAATGGAATCATAAGTGAATATACAAAACCCCAGCTTTTCTTCAGAATCTCATCAGTTTCATTAAACCATACCAAATAATTGTTCCAGCCTCAGTCAGTGCAGAAACACTTTGATCCAATCATCCACAGTCCATGATGTCTGTCTTTAACCAACTGAATCCTTGTTTTATACAGTTATCTTGATAAAGGTAGCTTTTATAATTTTTTGTCTGGATCTTACTTCCTTTCAGTGTTTCTTAGAAATCAGCCAGAAATACTGACTCCTGATACCGCATATTTGTTAGCTCTCTGCAGTCTATTTCAATAAGGTCTGTGTCATGATCCATTTCTTTTGTGTATTCTTTATGTCCTTTTTCTTTATTATGTTTCAGTCTCCATCTTGCAGCTTCCGTGATATCATCCTTCCACAGATGTTCCACATGTCCTCTGACTACTGCTTTTGGTCCCTTTGTCATTTTCCACCCCTGTCTTAGTATTTAGACTCCTGGTTTTTTATTTTTCCATGCGTGATTCTTCCTTTACACTGCCAATTACTCAGTGCTCCGTGTCCTGTTTGTCCTGTTCTACATCTGAAAGTTTTCTGTGGCTCAGGTCGTAGCGGTTCGTCCTGTAACCGGTGGGTTGCCGGTTCAAACTCCCTCTCCATCCGCCTCAGTTGTTGTGTCCTTGTCCTTAGGCAAGACACCCACCTTGCCTGCTCATGGTGGTCAGAGGGCTCACAAGTGCCAATTGTATGGCAGCCCCACTTCTGTCACTCTACCTATGTGGCTACAATGTAGCTTACCACTGTCAGTGTGTGAATGTGTGTGTGATTGGGCGGGTTGTAGTTTGTTGATGAAAGGTGTAGTGCTTTGCTTAAATTCCTTGGTTTATGACCTGCTAAAATTATTTGAACCCCTTCTTTGTTCCTATGTGTTAGACTTGATGTTTGGCAGGGGTTAGGACAGATGGTTCTGTTGAGTTTTAGAGAGCTCCTCAGCCTTCTCCAGAGCACATATCAGATAAGATCAATTTCCATTGTCTAGGACAACCGGTTTCATCTTGGCATCTTGTGCGTCTGGCTCTCAAGGAGATTACCTTAAGAGCTGTTAGTGCAAGTTAGCACTTAGTACCTATCCAATGCTTTAAAATTATTCACCCTTTCAAGATCATAATAAAGTTGATTTTTAGTGACAATTGTCAGTCTCTGTCTTGGTAAAAACTAAATTTTCCACAATAGTTGAAAGGCCACCAAAATCCACAGCAAACTTTTTCAATGATTTCAATAACCTATATCTGTGATACGTGGTGATTACGACTGTTTAATCATTGTGGGAGACTTCAACATCCGTGTTGACAACCCTCAAGACAAAGGGGCAAAAGAACAATGTGATACACTTAAAACTTCTGGTTAGGCTCAACATGTTAAACAGCCAACACACAAAAGGGGACATACGTTGGACTTAATCATCCGTAAAGGTCTGAACATTCCCAAGGTCTTTGTAACTGATGTTGCCCTATCTGACCACTTTTCTGTTATCTTTGAAAGCATTATTTCCATTGACTCTATTAGGCAAAGAAATATTATAAGAAAACGATTTTCAAGGACAGTGCAACTGAAACCCTTAACCAAGTTGACCCTTTCTTTTCTACTTTGTCCTGTAACTCAGTAAATGACCTGGTAGAATACTTACATTCTAAAATGTCATACATCATTGAGTCCATTGCTCCCATTAAGGTGAAGTGGTCTCTGGTAAGAAGAAATCTCCATGGAGAAATGCTCCACTGGAGGAGTGAAAAAAGTGAATCTTGAGTCCAGAAGACTGGACTTTCACTTTAAAGAGAGACTTCAAACTTTCAACTGATGAATGCAAAGGAATCTTTCTTTTCTGAAATCATCAACATAAACATTAATAATGCTTGTTTGCTACAGTTGACAGGTTAACAAACCCTCCTGTGTCTGTTGCATCTGAACTCGACTCTAAGGCCTACAATGAATTTGCTAACTTCTTTACTGAGAAAATTCAGAAGAGTAGAAGAGTAGTCTATACATCAATATCAAGTCCAGCACCAATGCAGTATCCAACTAAAACACATTTCGACAAAATGTCAAAATGCTACCAAATCAATTACAGAAACTAAGAGATTATAGATCAACCAAGCTTCTCCTCCTACTGTCTTTATATTTTACCCACAGATTTCCTGTTTTGCTTGAGTATTGCTAAAGTTTTGCCTGTCGTAGCGTCTGATTTGATTCAAATAATAAACTCATCCATGTTGTCAGATGTTTTACTCCAGGCCTTAAAAGCAGCAACTATCAAATCAAAGCTAGAAACCACTGATCAGGCATTAAATCTGGGTGTAGTGATGGCCTCAAACCTAAACCAACAGAGACTCATACTGGTCCTTCTCAAAATATTAGCATATTGTGATAAAGTTCATTATTTTCCATAATGTCATGATGAAAATTTAACATTCATATATTTTAGATTCATTGCACACTAACTGAAATATTTCAGGTCTTTTATTGTCTTAATACGGATGATTTTGGCATACAGCTCATGAAAACCCAAAATTCCTATCTCACAAAATTAGCATATTTCATCCGACCAATAAAAGAAAAGTGTTTTTAATACAAAAAACGTCAACCTTCAAATAATCATGTACAGTTATACACTCAATACTTGGTCGGGAATCCTTTGGCAGAAATGACGGCTTCAATGCGGCGTGGCATGGAGGCAATCAGCCTGTGGCACTGCTGAGGTCTTATGGAGGCCCAGGATGCTTCGATAGCGGCCTTTAGCTCATCCAGAGTGTTGGGTCTTGTGTCTCTCAACGTTCTCTTCACAATATCCCACAGATTCTCTATTGGGTTCAGGTCAGGAGAGTTGGCAGGCCAATTGAGCACAGTGATACCATGGTCAGTAAACCATTTACCAGTGGTTTTGGCACTGTGAGCAGGTGCCAGGTCGTGCTGAAAAATGAAATCTTCATCTCCATAAAGCTTTTCAGCAGATGGAAGCATGAAGTGCTCTAAAATCTCCTGATAGCTAGCTGCAATGACCCTGCCCTTGATATAAAACACAGTGGACCAACACCAGCAGCTGACACGGTACCCCAGACCATCATTGACTGTGGGTACTTGACACTGGACTTCTGGCATTCTGGCATTTCCTTCTCCCCAGTCTTCCTCCAGACTCTGGCACCTTGATTTCTGAATGACATGCAGAATTTGCTTTCATCTGAAAAAAGTACTTTGGATCACTGAGCAACAGTCCAGTGCTGCTTCTCTGTAGCCCAGGTCAGGTGCTTCTGCCGCTGTTTCTGGTTCAAAAGTGGCTTGACCTGGGGAATGCGGCACCTGTAGCCCATTTCCTGCACACGCCTGTGCACGGTGGCTCTGGATGTTTCTACTCCAGACTCAGTCCACTGCTTCCGCAGGTCCCCCAAGGTCTGGAATTAGCCCTTCTCCACAATCTTCCTCAGGGTCCGGTCACCTCTTCTCGTTGTGCAGCGTTTTCTGCCACACTTTTTCCTTCCCACAGACTTCCCACTGAGGTGCCTTGATACAGCACTCTGGGAACAGCCTATTCGTTTAGAAATTTCTTTCTGTGTCTTACCGTCTTGCTTGAGGGTGTCAATAGTTGCCTTCTGGACAGCAGTCAGGTCGGCAGTCTTACCCATGATTGGGGTTTTGAGTGATGAACCAGGCTGGGAGTTTTAAAGGCCTCAGGAATCTTTTACAGGTGTTTAGAGTTAACTCGTTGATTCAGATGATTAGGTTCATAGCTCGTTTAGAGACCCTTTTAATGATATGCTAATTTTGTGAGATAGGAATTTTGGGTTTTCATGAGCTGTATGCCAAAATCATCCGTATTAAGACAATAAAAGACCTGAAATATTTCAGTTAGTGTGCAATGAATCTAAAATATATGAATGTTAAATTTTCATCATGACATTATGGAAAATAATGAACTTTATCACAATATGCTAATATTTTGAGAAGGACCTGTAAAGACAATCACTAAGTCTGCCTTCTATCAAATGAAGAACATTTCCAGGATTGAAGGACTAAGGTCCCAGTAGGATCTTGAAAAACTCATTCATGTGTTTATGTTTAGTTGAATTAATTACTGCAACAGTGGTCTGCACAGGTCTGTCTAAAAGGTCAATCAGACAGCTGCAGCTGATACAGAATGCTGCTGCCCACGTCCTCACTAAAACTAAGAAAGTAGAGCACATCACTTCAGTTCCATAGTCCCTACACTGGCTCCCTGTATCTCAGAGAATAGACCCCAGCTCCCCAGGCTCTGTTGGGCCTCTGGGAATGGTGCGGTGGTCCTGGAGTTTCCTCGCTCTGGTGGGCCTTTGGATGTTTGTGGCTTGGATCTCTGTGTCCGTCTTGGGTCCTAGGGGGCAGGTCTGTGGCCCCTCACCCCTCTACTGAGTATTCTTGTAAAGAAACCTTACATACACAAGCGTGTTCCTTTTTTTTTTCTTGCATTCATTAGTACCGTGAACTTTTCTATCTATCTCCTTTTTACCTTTTTATTTGTCCCACCTCTCTCTCTTTCTTGCTTCTTATTTTTCCTTTCGTTTTCGTCTCTGTGTCCATTGCATTTGGAATAATGCCAAAACAGTTTCTCATACAGTTCTTTTATGTCAGAGCGGAGCATTATTTAGATAGCCATAATGCTCTGCTTGTGAAAGTAAATCTGTTGGGCTTCTTCTTAGCACTCAGGCAACAATTTTGAGTGCTAATCTCCCAGACAGGACACAAAAATCCTAAGTAGAAACCTACTTTATCCCCAGCAGGTTTTTACTGGGGATTTGACACCTTGGAACAGACAGTGAGAAGGACCTAGCTGTCCACAGTAAGAAGCAGTTCACTTTAAAAGACCCCTCCCCAACAGACAGTGGCTGATATGGGCTCTCCTAGAAGAAGTTAGGACCAGAAAGTCTCTGACTCTTGGTGCAGTCGTGGATTATCGAGACGCAAAATGGGTCAGAAGAGTTCCAAGTAGTTGTCTCATCCTCAGGGAGAAACATTTAATTTAATGTTGAGAAAATATGGGCCTAAAAACATTCAATGGCTTATTTGCTTAATAGCTTAAAAACATTTAAAAAAAAAATATATAACCAAAGCCCTAAAAAAGAAATTATAAAAGATTTAAAATGATAAAAGTTTAAAAGATCCCGTCAATCAGATTAAAACATCCACCATTATTGAGCTGACTCGTATCGAGCTGACTCGTTTCAACCAAGCATTTATATTATTTATAATTAATTAATTAATAATTATTGTTTTTTCTTTCTTTTGAGAAAATTACTTTGTCTTCTTCTCTCTCTTGGTAGGTATTCTTTGCCAACAGCAGCTGAGTTTGTTTCTCTTTCCTGCGTTCTGTAGTTTTCTGACCTAGCTAGTCAAGACAGATGGTTGCTCATCCGGAGCATGGACAGGCTGGAAACCTCATCCTGTTAGGAGTTGGTTTACTCTAAAGTTGCCACAGTCTTGCTCAGGTCTTAAGGGATTACTAGGAAGATACACTATATTGCTAAAGTCTGTCTATTTCTACATGATGGAGCCACCATTGCCAACAATAGCAACTTTAACTATTCTTTAAACATCTTCCACAAAAAATAGAATTGCGGCATCTGCTCTAATTCATCCTAAAGTATTCAAGAAGGTTGAGGTCAGGACTCTGTGCAGGCCAGCCAAGTTTCTCCACACCAACCTTCATACACCTGCAGCCATGGAAGTGATTGGAACACCAGAATTAATTGATTTGGTGATGTGACCCAATACATTTGGCAATATAGTGTATAATTCAATGGACAGGTTTCCTTTGATGACATTTTTGCATTTGGCTTAAATTTGAGTGTTTGGAATAACTGTTTAATTTAACTGGTCCGTTGTAATTAAAATTAAATAGTTTTATGCATTTGAATGTGAACTGTTAGTTTTAATGTAAACTAAACTGATGATAATGTAATTTGGCACTTTATAGATACTTGTACTCGTATGCGTTGTCTTTATCTGGAACTGGGTTGCGGGACCAGCAGACTTAGTAGAGACACCCAGACTTGCCTCTTTCCAGACACCTGGCGTTCCCGGGCCAGCAGAGACATAGTCCCTCCAGTATTCTGGCCATCCCCTGGGCCTCCTCATGGTGGGATGTGCCTGGAACACCTCCCGGGGGAGCCGTCCAGGAGAACACCTACCAAGCCCGAGTTTTTGTCTGATGCCACTTGGCCCTTACAGTACCCATCGGCCGTCTCAGGAGTCCCACAAGTCAACCACAGCCGATAGGACTTGTTTTTCAACTTTATGGCAATCCCCGAACACCACCGTGTCACGGTGGAGGAGGATGCTTTTCTCCTGTTTCCCGTACCCTTCCTGGTCTCCCCTGCTTCTGCTCTGTGTCTTGTCTTCTTTCGGAGCCTCTCTTTGCATATCTCCCAAATTGTGAATTATGGATCTGGTCAGCTGGTCTCTCAACGCAATTGATCAAAATCTTTTGATGGGAAGACAAGGTAAGGGAGAGCCCTCTTGTCCAGACGGGACATACTTCTCCGTATACACACTCCGTATACAATCCTCCACTGGCAGAAGTGGAGGATTGTGTGTCTGACAATGATGTCAGTCGAGGATGTGGAAGATGTGTACATAATTGGATTTCTGATAACAGGATTTCTGCTTTTCGGAGTTTCCGGTTACCTGGCATATTGTGAAATTGGGAAAACGTGAGCAGCAGTTCTGGCCATTGCCAGGCTGCCCAGCTTATGTGAAGGGATCTGCAGAGCTATCAACACTCAGATTGAAATGTTAAGGGAGCAGAATTGCAAACTGGATGTGATCCTTCAAGATCGCAGGCTGGCTGCGGTTCCTGGACTCAGAGGTGAAATGGGATAAATCTTGGAGAAGTTGTATGCTCGGATCTGGCGAAAGACCAGGAATTTGGCTGTTTGGATTCGACATTGAGAAGCACCGGCAAGATTCTCAAGGCTGATGGAAAATTCAGAGTCAGCTTGACCGAAATAATTGTTGTTTTCTGAATCTGGCTCCCCTGCACGGCCTTGATGGGCGGCTATCTTCAACTTCTCCTGGAAGTTATGTAAACATGACGCTCTGCTCCCTCTGCCCCCTCCCTTCCCTGAGGACATCTGTGGACCTGCTCAGAACTGTGTGGCTGGTTGAAGAACATTCCATCGTACCATCAAGGACAATGGCCTCTGTGACAGTGCTTCATGGACTTACTTTGCACACACTCACTTGCACAGACATACATGCTCATATAAACATAAGCACCCCTGACAGCCTTCAGTGTATCTATGCAATATTTTGTCTTGTATATGTGTTGCTTATTTGTGCTGAGGATTCTTTTGATATCTCAAACTGTATCCTGCTAAGGATAAAGTGTGAAATGTGTTTTTTTCCCTTCCTCTTACCTAATGTGGTCTTTCTTCTTATCCTATGTTTACCTAAATGTGGCTTCATAGATTTTTAGATAATTTAGAAGGATTGTCTTACAACTATATCATACCAGTGAAAGCCAAACATTATTAATATTTGAAAGTTTGGACTACAACTGTTTTATACCAGTGACCCAGATTCTCTACTTAGACTTCAGTGAGTGCCCATGACTGTTAATATTTGAATGATGGGACCACATCTGCCACATCGACCTCAAGGATTAATATTATCATTTTTCTTCTAGCACAGGATGAATTCCTAACAACAGAGGACTTAATGAGCTAATTAACTCTATTAGAAAGATTGGATTAGAACCAGCTCTTAAAATTAAACCCCTAAGGATTACTAATGTCATTTGAATATGTTTTTCTGTGTTTGATTTTCTATATCATTGTAATGTTTTTCCTCATGTACAGTGCTTTGAGTGCCTTTTTGCTGAAAAGCGCTATATAAATAAACTTGACTTGATTTGACTTAAATCCCTGGCTGAGGGCTCTGTCAGATTTCCCCAGAAGTATGCTTGGGCCTGCCTGATCTGTCTGACTTCCTCCTCTTCCAGCGGATCTAACTTACCACCAGGTGGTGATCAGTGGACATCTCAGTCCCTCTCTCCACCCAAGTGTCCAAGACATGCGGCCAAAGGTCCGAAGACACAACTACAAAGTCGACCATTGGCCTCCTGCATTGGGTGTCCTGGTGCCAAGTGCACTGATGAACACCCTAATGCTTGAACAAGGTGTTTCTTCTTTTTTGTTATTTTTAACCGTGTGCTGTCCAGCAGAGTAGCGCTCAGAATTGTTGTCTGAGTGCTAAAAAAACCTCCAACAGATTTACTTTCACAAGTGGAGCATTACAGCTAACGCTTTAATATATTTATAAAAGAAACTTTATTAGAAACTGCTTTATGATCATTTTAATTGTTACGGAGACAGAGACAGAAATGAAAAGGAAAAAAATAAGAAGCACAAAAGAGAGAGGTGGGGTAAAAAGGAAAAGGGGAGAGAAGGAGAAAAGAATGGAGGAAAGAAGGAAGGATGAAGAGAATACAAGATAACACCCTGCTTGCTTTTACACCTACAGAAACATTCATATTAACAGCTTTTTTACCAAAAAGTGCACAGTACCTATGAATGCAAGATGTATTTAGTGGTAAATGCGGCTCAATATAGAACATTTGTGCATCTGTTAACACCTGAATCTAAACACCTGTGGGTCTGAGTGTGAGAGCACTTGTGTATGCAAGGTTTCTCCATACAAATATGCAATAGCGAGTGTGAGGACCCACAGACCTGCCCCCCTGGCCCTGGGACAGATATGGAGGAAATCAGACATCCAAAGGCGCCCCAGAGCACAGGAAACCCAGGAGAACCACTGCCGGGACCATTGCAACCCCCCTAGAGAAGAGCAGGGGAGAGTCCCAGCGGAACCACCCAGCAGCCACAGTGCAGAAGCCCCAGGGAGCTGCAGTGACGAACCCACAGGCCCCGCTGGCAGCCGTCTACGACCGAGCAGATCCAGCCAAGGACCCAGAGACCCAAGACTCCGGGACATATCACTCCCCAAGCAGAGGACCGACAGAGCCTAGGGGTTCAGGCGCTGGCAAGCAGCCACCAGGAGTGAGCCAGCACCCACAGAAGCACCCAGCCCCGCACACCGAGAACCACAAGTCCACCAGCGGGCAGAGACACCAACCACCGGCAGGTAGTGTGGCGGGGAGGAAATAGGTCCCACATTTAATGAGGGGCCTAAACTGATCTAGGAGAGGGAGCAGTCCGAGACCCAACCTGACACAAAAAACAGGCACACACAGTCACAATCACAAATTCCCACCCTCATAAGTACACAGAAAAACCCTCCCAATGCACCCAACGTAAAGACAAACAGCAATGGACGTCGTACATTTACTCACACTCCCCATACATACTCTATACTCTATACAACCCCAGCCCCCGCCCACAGGCGCAACAGGGCAGACACCATCAAGCACCAAGCCCACAACGGAACCCCCAACCCCACACCACGATGGGACAAACTCACTTGTCAAAACGTCCCCGGCCAGCGGCAAGCACTCGGAGCTGGCATCCCCCACCACGCCCCTGCAAAAACGTTATCCAGCTCAGCTCTACAACCGCCGCTCAGCCGATCCAAATGCAGGTGACCCCAGATCCAAGGAAAGGACAAACCCCCCCCAACCCACACGCTGCAGCCCCTCCACGCCACTCTCCAGCCCCCCTGCCCCGATCCCCCCCGGACACAACAGCTAGCAGAGCAGAACACCACCGACGCGCCCCCAACCGACTGACTGGGCACCGAAGCCAGGGGCCGAGATCCAAGGAAATCCATGCCATCCCAAGAGCCGAAAATCTAGCCCAATCACCAGGCAACCCCCCAGATTCTTAACACAGCAAACTCTGCACACATAAAGAATAAATTCGCAACAACTCTCCAAAACATAAGAATTTATTAACAAGAGCAATTCAACTCCAAGTTCAACATACTCCAGTCAATAACAATCTAAATAGGCTAGTAAGCATTAGCTAAAACCACTAAGCAAACATGAAAGAATAAAGGAAACTAATGAACTATATACAAATGAAGGAAAACGGATTAAATCAAATTGTTGAAATCCATAACCAATAAAATAATGCAATGATATGACAGTTAAGAATGCCTAATTAGAAATCAAAAACCCTGTTGGACAATTGATACTTAATGTAGTTTTAATTAGTCACCATTATTTTTGTCAAATAATAGGAAATATTATTTGCTGAATTAGAAATCAGTAAACCACTTGGACAATTGATTCTTAATGTCATTTAATTCACTATCATATGGATTAATGGTGTAGTAAAATGGCGTTGACTGTCACAAAATGGCGACGAGTTAGATGCAAAGACTTAATATTCTTTGGTGGCATCATTAGCAGTTAGCAGTTTTAGCTAACAAAGGACATTATCTTATTTAGCAACCCTATACAGGTCCTTCTCAAAATATTAGCATATTGTGATAAAGTTCATTATTTTCCATAATGTCATGATGAAAATTTAACATTCATATATTTTAGATTCATTGCACACTAACTAAAATATTTCAGGTCTTTTATTGTCTTAATACGGATGATTTTGGCATACAGCTCATGAAAACCCAAAATTCCTATCTCACAAAATTAGCATATTTCATCCGACCAATAAAAGAAAAGTGTTTTTAATACAAAAAACGTCAACCTTCAAATAATCATGTACAGTTATGTGCTCAATACTTGGTCGGGAATCCTTTGGCAGAAATGACTGCTTCAATGCGGCGTGGCATGGAGGCAATCAGCCTGTGGCACTGCTGAGGTCTTATGGAGGCCCAGGATGCTTCAATAGCGGCCTTTAGCTCATCCAGAGTGTTGGGTCTTGAGTCTTCACAATATCCCACAGATTCTCTATGGGGTTCAGGTCAGGAGAGTTGGCAGGCCAATTGAGCACAGTGATACCATGGTCAGTAAACCATTTACCAGTGGTTTTGGCACTGTGAGCAGGTGCCAGGTCGTGCTGAAAAATGAAATCTTCATCTCCATAAAGCTTTTCAGCAAATGGAAACATGAAGTGCTCTAAAATCTCCTGATAGCTAGCTGCAATGACCCTGCCCTTGATATAAAACACAGTGGACCAACACCAGCAGCTGACACGGTACCCCAGACCATCACTGACTGTGGGTACTTGACACTGGACTTCTGGCATTTTGGCATTTCCTTCTCCCCAGTCTTCCTCCAGACTCTGGCACCTTGATTTCCGAATGACATGCAGAATTTGCTTTCATCCGACAAAAGTACTTTGGACCACTGAGCAACAGTCCAGTGCTGCTTCTCTGTAGCCCAGGTCAGAAGCTTCTGCCGCTGTTTCTGTTTCAAAAGTGGCTTGACCTGGGGAATGCGGCACCTGTAGCCCATTTCCTGCACACGCCTGTGCACGGTGGCTCTGGATGTTTCTACTCCAGACTCAGTCCACTGCTTCCGCAGGTCCCCCAAGGTCTGGAATCGGCCCTTCTCCACAATCTTCCTCAGGGTCCGGTCACCTCTTCTCGTTGTGCAGTGTTTTCTGCCACACTTTTTCCTTTCCACAGACTTCCCACTGAGGTGCCTTGATACAGCACTCTGGGAACAGCCTATTCGTTCAGAAATGTCTTTCTGTGTCTTACCCTCTTGCTTGAGGGTGTCAATAGTGGCCTTCTGGACTGTTTGAAGATTGTATCATCCTAAACTAATTTCTCTGCCCAGACAGAACCTCTTGTGTGAGCCGTTCTGATGAACAGGAATAGAGAAGTTCCGAAGGGCATTCAGTTGCATGATGGATAAAGAAAACTGCTCTCAGTAGCAGCTAGGAGGTAGCTTTTGGTCCCCTGGACCACCACGCAGAAATGTGTACGATGTAGCTCCTATGCCATCTTCTCTCAGGGCAGTGGAAGAAGGAAGCTGCTTCACGTGACATGATTAGAGACACTATCTCCTCTGGGGGAATCTCTGGCTCAGATTCCTTTTCTGAAGAAGCTCAGACAAGTTAAGATAGCTTGTCTTAATTACCCCAGTGATTTGCTGGATACACGAACAGCAGATCATACCTTAACATTTGGTTGTTCTTCAATCAACAGATATACTAACATCAGATCGTGGTCAACTTTGGATCCAAGGATTCTTCCTAGTAGTCTGTCAAAATAAGGTGAGATCTTTCTGTGTAATCCATGCAATGAATATTAAAATACACAGTTGAAGCAATAGAGAGTGAAACAAGCATATTCTCATATTCTATTCTATGTTTGTTAAAACAGCGCCTTGGGGCTCGTGCCGAGCCACTAAATTTAACCTAGCCCATATACCAAGAGCCAGTTGTAATATTAGCGAAAGTGAAGCCGTGAACAGAAGTGACTGTCGAAGTGTGAATGAGCTGTGGGCTACTCAGTCGTCCAGACCTCCAGTTAAAGGATGGGTGAGACTTTTGTATGAAGGCTGTCAGAGGCTAGGCGAGTCATTTACCGACACCAGCTTAAACAGAACTTTCAGTAGACCTGCTTAGTAAGATCTTTCAGGTTTAGGGAAGTCCAGACCCGTTGGATGGAGAGCTGGATTGAGCAATCCCCTTAGAAATAGGGAAGTAGGAGGGAGGGGTTAGCTCATCGGACAACGAAAGGTGGCGCCCGAACCGGGACCCTGATAGAGATACAGGGGCCCCAGAAGAAGGATGCTCAGCAGAAGGACGTCTCTGCCTGAGCACCCCGGACCGACAGCCTGAAAGGGAGTAAGGTTGTCTGTGACTGATAGGGCCATCAGTCACAACCCTCGCAGTAACTGCATAGCGTGCAGGTGAGGATAGGGCTTTATTGAGGGTGGACTGACCAGACCCAGACAGTAAAGCTAGTAGCCAAATAGTCTGAATCCATCCCTACTTGAAGGTACCTCGAGAGGCTATGGAGATGGACAACTCGAGACGACAAAGACATAGCGATGGACGAAGAGATTGAAACACAGGAACTGACGGAGCAACAGAACTGTCGGTCAACAGAACAACCGACATCAACACAGTTAGAGCTACACCGCTTCCCTACTGAGGTGCTGCTAGATGGGGATAGATATTCAACATGGGATTCATCAGTAAAGAAAATGTTCCTCAGTTTCAACCAAGAGCAACCAGAAGAAACACTGGTGAGTCAGCTAACTAACCACCTCCAAAGGCGTGACACATACTACTGTTCAGAGATAAAGCATGGATTCAGGCTGGTCGTGATGCCATGCCCCAAGGCAGTCCAGAAGAAGGAAGACATCGGTCGATGGTTACGCTGGTGGATAGGGTTCCTTGAACAGTGGGGACCGGGTAAGCTGATCTCACTGTACAGTCCATCCGAAAAATATGACCCGATTGTAAAGATGGTTGCCAATGAGACTGGATTGAATGGGTAACTTAACAAACCCCACAATACCAAATTTAGAAAAAGTTAAGACCCCAGGCAAGGGAAGATTACAAAAAAGAAGTTCGAGACCTGAGAAGACAAGCGAGCCAGAACAAAGCAAACAAAGTGCATCTGACTAGTGAGGCCGACCTCTCTTATTATGCTGTCATCCACTCTCCCATTGCCGCTTACAAAAAGGGAGAAGACTTGAAAGATTACAGAGAGACAATGTGGATAGCCCTGGAAGAAGGACTGAATGCTGCCATCAACCACGGCCTGAGAAGGGTAACAATATCCCTAGACGGACTGAGATCACATGACCTGCCATTGGAGTCGGCAGAAAAAGTAGCCGTTGCAACAGCACACCATGTAGTCAAGAATCTGCTGACAGATGCCTCACTGACCAAAATAGTAATCACTTCCCTGAGCCAGCATGAGCGTTAGTAGAAAGGATGGATGAGAAGAAGCCGAAAGATCCCCCTCACTTAGAGATACCAAGAATCCAACAAGGGAACGAAATAAAACCACATCCTGATGAAAAACGTGTGAGACCAAGAGTGAGACCAACCAGGCGTCCCGCCTGGAGAAAGGCCCAAAATCAGCAAAGAAAGACGGAGCTGCCCCTTCAACCTCCGTGCAGGCTGTTGAACGTAGCCTAGCTAATTGCAGCTTGGTAGATCTAGAGAAAACAGAGCTGGTACAAAAGATTTAAAAGCAAAGAAGAAGATAAAACAAAGTCCAGCCAAAGAGGAGCTGCTGAGTCCATTCAAAATGGAGCCCTTGAACCCAGAAAGAGAAAACAGTGAAATCAGTGGCTCGGAAGAAGAACCATCAGAACATGAGATCTCTGGGGCAGAGTGTGACGACAGTGAAAGCCTGTTTTCTATCCCAGTGCAGCCGGCAACCCCTCACAAGCCACTCAAAGTAGGACAGAGAAAAGGAGAAAAGAAAGCAGTGGAAGTGTTTGACATCTACCAGGTCTCAGAAAGAATGTCCAGAGACCTGACATGGGGGCCGGTTCAAGCGAATGATGGGCGTCGAGCGTACCTACCAGAAGCGGGACGGAGAGACTACCACATCCCGGCTGTATGGGCTGACCGCCTGGAAGACAAAGTCGAACTCAGGGTAAAAGCAACAGTTGGGGAATGGGCCAACATTCTAATGATGCCAAGTACAGATCTGCTTATGTTGGAGTTGTGCATGATGTGATGTTAAGAAGATGAAAGAAAGCAGCATACAAGTATGCACAAGAGATCGAACGACATGTCGATGAGCTGTCGGCTGAGGAAGAACCTCCACTGCTGTCAGCACCGCGCTCCACAAGCAAGTCCATAGGGAAAATGTCTGAGCAATCCACAGCATCCAGCCCTGAAGCTGATGTTTTTCGTGAGTACAAAAAGATCAAGACCTTAGAGAGAAAAGATCAGAAGAAAGTAGTGAAGATTACATCAAAAATGTGTGGCGGATGATTACCAATGCTACTGAAAGTGACGAAGCTAAAAAATTGTGGCTGAGCCATGTAACAGCACATCCCTTAGACAAACAAAGAACAGCTCAGAGTCATCATGAGAGGTTGGTGTTGGAAGACATGGATGATGAAGACTCCCAGATCAGACGAACAAGACTGCGCATGGATGGAGGTCAGCGCCTTGCACCGATGTGGCATGTGCTTAAGCAAACAATCTCACCAGTTCGATATGTGAAGGCCCTCCAAGAAGTAACCAAAGGGAGGAGAGGATAGATCGCTTTAGCCAAAATGCCGATGCAGGGTACGACAGTTCCACAGATGGACCAAGCAGTGATTTATGATCTGGAGCAACAGTTTTATGAAGGAAGAAAGAGACAGGACAAGGGGCCAAACCACCAACTAAGGCCAGTGTGAAAGCTCCAGCCAACCCCCCTAACAGACCGCCACCTCAGAGAAGAGAAGAACCTCAAAGAAGATTTTATGGACCACCAGCATCTCAAGGCCCACAAAAGAAAAGCACCTTTTTCCCTACGGAAGAGTACGACAAACTGTCCTCTGAAGAAAAGATGACACGGCCGCGAGTCACCCTGGAAATGCCTACTGGAGGGGGGACGAAATCTACACAAAGGTGGAAGGAGAACCCTATCTAGTGGACAGTGGGGCTGAGATATCCATGACTCGCAGAGGCCTAAAGACGACAGGATACCTTATGGTCCAATTTGCCAACGGGACCGTAGAAGAGATGCCGTATGGAACTTGGCAAGGAATCATTTGGGTGAAGGGTCCATACAACCTCATCACCGTCACAGACTTGAAAGAACTCAACAAACCATGGGGAGAGTGTCGCTCTCTATCTCAAAGGCTAAACCAGCTACAGTCAAGGTTAGTAAAAGTAGGATCAACTCAGAGTGGAATCAGGGCTCAAGAATGGTACAAAGCAGTAAATGTGCCAGAAGTAACTGAACAGAAGCTGAAAGAAAGAGACTTCTCCCTGGCTGGGAAAGTGCATCCACCTGAACCCGGGTGCCGTTGAAGAAATTGATAAAATAGTAAAAATAGTAAAAGAATAAAGTGCTCTAGGAATCATCAGAGAAGAGCTAAATCCTATCACTAACCGTCCCATTCAAGCGGTAAAGAAACCAGAGTCAGCAGGAGGAGGTTGGAGGCCAGTAATCAACTTCAAGACCCTCAATCGGAGAACCATAGCACACCGAGCCAGCCTAATCAACCTCCAGGGAGCACTGAAGACATTAAGAGTCAAGAAATATAAATCCTGCATTGACTTAGCAAATTGATTTTTCTCCCTCAGACTCGCAAAGCAATCACAAGGCAAGACAGCATTTACACACAAAGGTAAGAGTTACGTGTTACTGAGCAGTGTGTTTCAAAGGCACTCGGGTTCTAGTGCGCTGCCTGCCTGATGCGATCAGCTAGGCTGCCAGGGGTAATGAGAACAAGGCATGGCTGGGAGAAGTTCTTTGTTAGTGGCTAGATGGAAAAATACGGTATATAAGTTATCATTGTTTAGTTTAAATCATGTTTATGTCTGAAGTTCTACTATAGTGAAGATGATTTCTATAATTGCTTTTTTAGTGTGAAAAAGTGTTTGTGGAAGGTTAAGGAATGCGGTGTGGAGTGGATTACTCCCTGGACATGACAAGCTTATACCATAAATGGGAATGACTACACTTTTAGGTTGAAATCTCTGTAACAATTGGCTGAACCAATTCTCGCTTTTTGCTTGTAGGAATGTGAGTTGTAAATAAAAGGCTGATGCAGGATTCTCCCTTTGTGAGAAGGAAGTCGCTGTTCTGGCAGAGGACTGTCTCAATCTTGCAAGTCAAACTTACTTGGTTCACTTGTGTCTTATTTTACACTTGTCTGTGCTTTCTAACTCTAACAGGCTCCCCAGCTGGAATCCCCATGACATCACAGGGATTCCACAGCTGGAATCCCCGTGATGTCATGGAGCCGCTAAAGGAACCGTTCCTAGGGTGCATTTAGGGATTCAGAGTTTTTACCAGTCTCGTTGTTCATGTACAGTTCAAGTCCATGTTTCATCCAATGGCTAGGGCAGAACAGGTGGAAGATCTCAACAAGGAAATGTTTAAGTTCTTCCGTTTCATCATTATTTAAAATAGACAAGTCAGTAGAGGGGTCTGAAACATTTAGCTTTTCCCCTTTCCAGCCAAAAGAACATCCATCAGCTAATAAACTGTTGAAACAAACAATAGCAACTTTTTCTTGTCATACAGTTTAATATAAATAAATAATGAAAAGTAATAAATATTTCTTGCTAAAAACAACTAGATGTTTTTTCTGCTTTGCTTCAAATACAATCTAAAAATATTTATCAGTTTTCTGTAAATTAAAATGAAAATATTGAAAAGAACACCCATAGCAATTATGTTTAGAGCAATAATTAAAAGGGGCTAAGCTAAAATCTTGGAAAGAGTGCAAAACAAACAAAGACATTGCATTACAATAGCAAAATTAATCTCTCTGGAGAATGAAGCCTGAGCCAAAGACATTTATGGTTCAACACCCTGCTTCATTCAGAGAGCTTCCATCCAACATAGCTGTTAGTTACAGATGTTTTCACATGCTCACAACCTCTCAAGACACTTACTCTTCTTATCATTGTTTGCTCCTTTTACAGCAAGCTTTACACTTATTTCATGGTGCAACTTGTGATACACACAAACAAGAACCAATAACGACAAAGGGAACATAAACGACACGTATGATGTCACGATGTGTCAGTGGACAATGGCAGAAAGTTTATAAATAAGCCCAAAAGAATGCATTTAAATATTAAACAAATTCATAATCGGTTGCATTTGTCATTCAACTGAGAGATTATGTGACACATTGGCAGCATCAGCTGCGGGCCAAGAACTTGAGAACTTCATCCATCAAGATGACAGGCAGTGACATCTTTAAAACCACCACCCACTGAGTCCACAACAGAGGGCAGATCTGGAAAATCACCTGTCGATGCAAACATACATGAAGGATGTTAGTACTGTGGGCGTTGTGCTCTCAATACCAGAAGTCTAAATAAGAACCAAACGTCAGGGGACAACCTTTCTCACACAGTCAGTGCCTTTATGTATTCTTACCGGCAGGGGGTCAACATACAGAATGAGGAAGTGTAGAGCCATGGAAAGACAGATGGCCCCCACCAGCCAGGGGTTTGACGACGGAGGCATTTTCAACAGAGACTGGTTCTCTGAAAGACTGCATAACCAAAAAAAAAAGATGTGACCGTTTAATGAACTGTGCAACTTACAAGTTTTTGGGTGTGTGCAGTGTGAACTGAATTTAACAAAGCAATCTCAGAAACACCTAAAACACCGGTTAAAGATAGCAGTTATCACAATACTGATTATTTGTGTTCTGTTAGATCCAATATCAATAACATGAACATGCAGCAGCGCACAGAAGCACAGATGTTATCGGTTCCAGTCCATGTCATTTTTAATAGATTAAGATCTAGTCGTGACAGTGTCTCGCCCACGGCCAAAATTGAATACATTAAAAAATAATCTAAAAGGAGGAACTCATAAAAATAAACAGAACTCAGACTAAAAAGAAAAATAAAACAATTATATGTGGCTTATTGAACATAAGATCTCTGTCTGATTTGTGACCTTCAAGGCTGGACTATTGTAATTTGTTACTATCAGGATGTCCACAAAATGCAGTTAAAAGCCTTCAGCTGATTCAAAATGCTGCAGCAAGAGTTCTGATGGAAATTAAAAAGAGAGATCATATTTCTCCTATTTTAGCTTCTCTTCATTGGCTCCCTGTTAAATTTAGAATAGAATTTAAAATTCTCCTCCTCACATATAAAGCCCTTAATGATCTAGCTCCATCATACATCAGAGATCTGATGGTTCCTAACAGGGCACTTTGTTCTCAGACTGCAGGTTTACTGGTGGTTCCTAGAGTCTCTAGAAGCAGAATGGGAGGCAGATCCTTTAGTTATCAAGCTCCTCTCCTGTGGAGCCAGCTCCCAGTTTTAGTCCGTGAAGCAGACACCCTGTCTACTTTTAAGGCTAGGCTTAAAACTTTCCTTTTTGATAAAGCTTATAGTTAGAGTGGCTTGGTTTATCAGGGAGGGAGCCTTCCTTCCTCCCTGTTGGTTGGAGTAAGGGGGAGTCAGGTTTAGCCTAAACCGGCTCAGTTATGGTTGAGGTGCAAACACACCCTCCATTTCTGCTACCTGTGTGACCCCTTCTCTTTTCCGATGGTTGTGATCAGTCTGACAGAGGGATGTATCCCAATCCTTGTGGTTTTTAGTATAACAATGACCATCAGTGGGACCCTTTGTGGGGTTCCTTGAGACGACATTGTTGTAAATAAGCGCAGTTTAACTAAATAATCTGAACTGAAACTATCTGTGTTGTTATGCTGCTATAGGCTTAGGCTGCTGGAGGACATAATGACCACTTTCACCCTCTTCGCTACATTCTCACACTACTTTCCAATTTTGCATTATTTGCTGTTATTTCAGCTTTTAACTTTATTCTCTCTATTCTCTTCCTAGAAGCTACACCTGGCCTGGCTCTGTGTCTACCTGTGACACCTTTCTGGAGAGGGGAATTGTCCGAGCTTCTGCTGGCAACAACTTAATGATAACCTTCTACAGATGATCCACATAGCCCTGTCTTTTAGTGTTTAACCCTTTCTCTCTCCTAGACATGGCGAATGACTGAGCTTAACTGTAACTAACTGTATGTGCTCTCTTTCAGACTAACCTTGAAAACTGGCTCAGAGTTTATCTGTTCTTTCTTCCTAGGTGAAACGACTAAAGGAGCTACATCCATTAACATTTACTTTTCCTTCCCATAGAAAGTACTCCAGGATCACTGCTTCTGTGTTCTTTTTGTGTCTCTGCTATGTTCTCTCAAACCCCCAGTCGGTCGTGGCAGATGGCCGCTCACACTGAGCCTGGTTCTGCTGGAGGTTTCTTCCTGTTAAAAGGGAGTTTTTCCTCTCCGCGGTCGCTACATGCATGTTCAGTATGAGGGATTGCTGCAAAGTCAACGCCAGTAACTGTGCACTGTCTCTACATGCTCATCCGGGAGGAGGGAATACTGCAAGTCACTGACTGGATGCAATCTGCTGGGTTTCCTTAGATAGAAAAACTTTTTATCCAATTTGAATAAAAAGCTAACTCCGACTGCACTGTTCAATTGTTAGGATTAATTGGAATGTATGTACCTGACTGTTGTGAAGTGCCTTGAGACAACATGTGTTGTGAATTGGCGCTATATAAATAAAACTGAATTGAATTGAATAAGGTTATTATAGTGGGGGATTTTAACATTCATGTTGACACTGAAAGTGATAGCCTAAATATAGCCTATTATTGATTAGTCCCAGACCAATCAATAGCTACAACTCTTTTGAATATTTAATCCTTAGTTTTCCTCATCCAAATTGCAAAGCACTAAAACCTCTTCTGTTTGTTGTTTTGTACCATACACTTACTCTTAATTTTTAGATCAGTTTTCAGACCTTTTATCTGATTTAGTGTTAAATACAAATAAAGTTATTATAGTGGGGGATTTAACATTCATGTTGACACTGAAATTGATAGCCTAAATATAGCGTTTAATGCTATCTTAGACTCAATTGGCTTTGCTTAAAACATTAACAACCCTACCCACCTTTGTCTTCATTCTCTGGACCTTGTACTGACATATGGCATTGAGTGTAAAGAAATAACTATATTTTCTCATAGCCCTGTCCTGTCTGACCATATTTTAATAACGCTTGAGTTTAATTTAACCGAGTACTCCACACCTGAAAGAAAATTTCATTATAGTAGATCATTATCAGACAATCCTGTAACAACCTGTTCCACTTTTAATTTCCTCATTATCACAGAAAAACACAGTGGAGGCCAATAATTTTGTGTCTTCCCCTTCACAAATGTATTCTCTTGTTCATAGTGTTACTTCATCATTGTGTGGTGCATTAGACAATGCAGCCCTCTTGAAAAAGAGGGTAATTATTCATAGGAGACTGGTTCCCTGGTTTAAGCTGCGTACTTTAAAGCACAATGTTAGAAATTTGGAGAGAAAATGGCGCTCTACACACCAAGAGGATTCCTACTTAATCTGGAAAAATAGCCTTCTGTTGTCTTAAGAGACACTTCGCCAAGCTAGAACCACATATTTCTCATCATTAATAGAAGAGAACAAGAATAATCCTAGGGTTCTCTTTGGTACTGTTGCTAAACTTACACAGAGTCATAGCTCTGTTGAGTCATCCATTCCATTAGCTCTCAGCAGTCATGACACTATGGGATTCTTCTTAAATAAAATTGATTCTATTAAAAATAAAATCATTGACATACTCCCGAAGATGATTACTTCATACCCAACAAGTGAGACAACATTGGAAGTAACTGTAGAACCTGATCTGTGTTTGGACTGTTTTGATCCTGTGGAGCTTCCTAAGTTATCAAAAATACATGTCCTTCTCCAAAAATTAGCATATTGTGATAAAGTTCATTATTTTCTATAATGTAATGATGAAAATTTAACATTCATATATTTTAGATTCATTGCACACTAACTGAAATATTTCAGGTCTTTCATTGTCTTAATACGGATGATTTTGGCATACAGCTCATGAAAACCCAAAATTCCTATCTCACAGAATTAGCATATTTCATCCGACCAATAAAAGAAAAGTGTTTTTAATACAGACAACGTAAACTTCAAATAATCATGTACAGTTATGCACTCAATACTTGGTCGGGAATCCTTTTGCAGAAATGACTGCTTCAATGCGGCATGGCATGGAGGCAATCAACCTGTGGCACTGCTGAGGTCTTATGGAGGCCCAGGATGCTTCGATAGCGGCCTTTAGCTCATCCAGAGTGTTGGGTCTTGAGTCTCTCAACGTTCTCTTCACAATATCCCACAGATTCTCTATGGGGTTCAGGTCAGGAGAGTTGGCAGGCCAATTGAGCACAGTGATACCATGGTCAGTAAACCATTTACCAGTGGTTTTGGCACTGTGAGCAGGTGCCAGGTCGTGCTGAAAAACGAAATCTTCATCTCCATAAAGCTTTTCAGCAGATGGAAGCATGAAGTGCTCTAAAATCTCCTGATAGCTAGCTGCATTGACCCTGCCCTTGATAAAACACAGTGGACACTAGCAGCTGACACGGCACCCCAGACCATCACTGACTGTGGGTACTTGACACTGGACTTCTGGCATTTTGGCATTTCCTTCTCCCCAGTCTTCCTCCAGACTCTGGCACCTTGATTTCCGAATGACATGCAGAATTTGCTTTCATCCGAAAAAAGTACTTTGGACCACTGAGCAACAGTCCAGTGCTGCTTCTCTGTAGCCCGGGTCTGGGGAATGCGGCACCTGTAGCCCATTTCTTGCACACGCCTGTGCACGGTGGCTCTGGATGTTTCTACTCCAGACTCAGTCCACTGCTTCCGCAGGTCCCCCAAGGTCTGGAATCGGCCCTTCTCCACAATCTTCCTCAGGGTCCGGTCACCTCTTCTCGTTGTGCAGCGTTTTCTGCCACACTTTTTCCTTCCCACAGACTTCCCACTGAGGTGCCTTGATACAGCACTCTGGGAACAGCCTATTTGTTCAGAAATTTCTTTCTGTGTCTTACCCTCTTGCTTGAGGGTGTCAATAGTGGCCTTCTGGACAGCAGTCAGGTTGGCAGTCTTACCCATGATTGGGGTTTTGAGTGATAAACCAGGCTGGGAGTTTTAAAGGCCTCAGGAATCTTTTGCAGGTGTTTAGAGTTAACTCGTTGATTCAGATGATTAGGTTCATAGCTCGTTTAGAGACCCTTTTAATAATATGCTTATTTTGTGAGATAGGAATTTTGGGTTTTCATGAGCTGTGTGCCAAAATCATCTGTATTAAGACAGTAAAAGACCTGAAATATTTCAGTTAGTGTGCAATGAATCTAAAATATATGAATGTTAAATTTTCATCATGACATTATGGAAAATAATGAACTTTATCACAATATGCTAATTTTTTTAGAAGGACCTGTACTAGCTTCATCTAAACCTTCAACATGTGTGTTAGACTTAATCCCAACCAAATTATTTAAGGAAGTGTTCCCTATGATTGTCAGCCCCATTTTAGATATGATTAATGTATCCTTAGTAAATGGATATGTACCACAAGCTTTTAAGGTAGCTGTCATTAAACCTTTGCTTAAGAAACCTTTGCTCAATCGAGACAACTCGAAAAATTACAGACCTATATCCAATCTTCCGTTCTTATCTAAAATTCTTGAGAAAATAGTTGCTAATCAAATGTGTGAGCATTTACACAGCAATGATCTGTTTGAATAGTTTCAGTCAGGTTTCAGAGCTCATCATAGCACTGAAACAGCTCTGGGTTGTGTATTTAAATGACATGCTATGGGAATATGCTGCCTATTTTAAACTCACTTTACAATAAAAAAGGTTTAAAGATAAAAATGATTCATTGCAATTAAAAAAGGGAACATGATTATCAGAAAATGAAAGACACAAACTGAGGAACCAGGACCTGTACAGGTATCTGCAAAAGAGGGACTACTACAACAAACAAATTAAGCTAGAGGGGGAGGAAATTAACCCAATTATTACTGCATTTGTACAATCCTATGGTAATTCCACAACTAAGATTTTGTCAACTCTGTATTAAAGTTTGATAGTCACTGAGCCATTCTACTCTATACACACATGGACAAAATTGTTGGTACCCCTCGGTTAATGAAAGAAAAACCCACAATGGTCACAGAAATAACTTGAATCTGACAAAGGTAATAATAAATGAAAATTCTATGAAAAAGAACAAATGAAACTCAGATATTGCTTTTCAAACATACTTCAACAGAATATACTCATGAAACAGGCCTGGACAAAAATGATGGTACCCTTAACTTAACATTTTGTTGCACAACGTTTTGAGGCAATCACTGCAATCAAACGATTCCTATAATTGTCAATGAGGCTTCTGCACCTATCAGAAGGTATTTTGGCCAACTCCTCATGAGCAAACTGCTTCAGTTGTCTCAGGTTTGAAGGTTGCCTTTTCCAGACGGCCTGTTTCAGCTCCTTCCAAAGATGCTCAATAAGATTTAGGTCGGGGCTCATAGAAGGCCACTTCAGAATAGTCCAATGTGTTCCTCTTAGCCATTCTTGGGTGTTTTTAGCTGTGTGTTTTGGGTCATTATCCTGTTGCAAGACCCCATGACCTGTGACTGAGACCAAACTTTCTGACACTGGGCAGCACATTTCTCTCTGGATTCCCTTGATAGTCTTGAGATTTCATTATACCCTGCACAGATTCAAGACACCCTGTGCCAGATGCAGCAAAGCAGCCTTGGAACATAACAGAGCCTCGTCCATGTTTCACAGTAGAGACAGTGTTCTTTCTCCATATGCTTAATTTCTCTGTCTGTGAACATAGAGCCTATGTGCCTTGCCAAAAAGTTCAATTTTTGTCTCATCTGTCCATAGGACATTCTCCCAGAAGCTTTGTGGCTTGTCAACATGTAGTTCGGCAAATTCCAGTCTGGCTTTTTTATGATTTGTTTTCAACAATGGTGTCCTAGGTCGTCTCCCATTAAGTCCACTTTGCCTCAAACAACGTCGGATGGTGCGATCTGACACTGATGTTCCTTGAGCTTGAAGTTCACCTTTAATCTCTTTAGAAGTTTTTTTGGGCTCTTTTGTTACCGTTCGTATTATCCGTCTCTTTGTTTTGTCATCAATTTTTCTCCTGCGGCCACGTCTAGGGAAGTTGGCTACAGTCCCATGGATCTTAAATTTCTGAATAATATCTGCAACTGTAGTCACAGGAACATGAAGCTGCTTGAAGATGGTCTTTACCTTTAACATGCTTGTCTATAATTTTCTTTCTAATCTCCTGAGACAACTCTTTCATTCGCTTCCTCTGGTCCATGCTGAGTGTGGTACACACCATGTCACTAAACAGCACAGTGACTACCTGTACCACCATAGGCTCACTGACTGATTACAAGAATGTAGACACATGTGATCCTAATTAATGGACACACCTTGATTTAATATTTTCCTTTGGTCACATTATTTTCAGGGGTACCATCATTTTTGTCCAGGCCTGTTTCATGAGTTTATTTTTAAAAATAATTCTGTTGAAGCATGTTTGAAAAGCAATGTCTGACTTTCATTTGTTCATTTTCATAGAATTTTTATTCATTATTACTTTTGTCAAATTCAAGTTATTTCTGTTACCTTTGTGGGTTTTTCTTTCATCAACCGAGGGGTACCAACAATTCTGTCCAAGTATGTATGTGAGGGACCGGTGCAAAGAGGATTGGGCAGCGAATGAAGGTGGAGACCTTGGCGGCCCAATCTCCGGATGCTTAGGCTGGTTCTAGGGACGTGGAATGTCACCTTGCTGGGGGGGAAGGAGCCTGAGCTTGTGCGTGAGGTCGAGAGATATCGACTACAAATAGTCGGGCTCACCTCCACCCACAGTGCGGGCTCTGGAACCCATCTCCTCAAGAGGGGCGGGACTCTCTTCTACTCTGGAGTGGCCTGCAGGGAGAGGCGGAGAGCCGGGGTGGGTTTGCTTGTTTCCCCCCAGCTCAGCCGTCTTGTGTTGGGGTTTACCCCAGTGGATGAGAGGTTCGCAACCCTGCGCCCTCAGGTTGGGGACAGGTCTCTGACTGTTGTTTCAGCCTAAGGGCTGAGCGGTAGTGCGGAGTACCCTGCCTTCTTGGCGTACCTGTTGGGGGTGCTGCATAGTGACCTCCAACAATATTCAGAAGACGAGTGAAATCCTCCTTCAGTCTTTCTGATTTTTTCTTAGCCACGTCATCCATGGCTCCACAGTGTATAATATGGTTTTCTAGGGATGGGCGCTTTTCTGTGATTGCAAGAATATTCTCTGAGATATCAGAGACCACGTTACTGGTACCAATCATAACTTCTGTGTTTTTCTTGTTGCATTAGTTTTTAATCCCATCCACAGCTGTGTTGCCCACTATTAGGGTTCTTGGTCCGGTGGGGCGCTTTTTCTCTGGCAATTTAGGAGAAGACTGTTTAGAATGAAGGTTGTTCTCAAACCTTTTATTGTTCTCAGAAGATGGATAATTTTCCTGGTTTTCATTCTGTAGTGGTGCAAATCTGTTTTGGAGTGGAATTCCATTATTTCCAGTTGTCTCACTCCTATCAGTTGTTGTGACAGCAGCTCGCTGTCGAAGTCTCTTTTTCCCAAGGGGACATTTCTCTGTAATTCTGGCCATTCTAATTTATTTAATTGCTGAGATCTTCCAGTGAGTCGTCCACCTTGATTTTTTTGGGCATGCCCCTAAAACATGCCAGGGGGGTCTGCCGGTAGGTTTATTCTCAGTGTTCTGATTGCCGGCTGAGTTGTTGAGCTGGCTGTCCCTGTTTGGGATCACAGGCAGAGTTGAATCATCGTTGTACCCCATATTCACCCCACATTCACTTCTTGTTGGTGGATTTTCATCTCCAAAACAGCCAATTTCTGTAAAAGTTTGTCGAAGTCCGCTGTGGTGAAGGGAGGCATTTTGTGCTGATTAGCTGGCGTCAACTTGTCCTTCTTTCGAGTTCGATTATAAAAACATCAAAATCCTTTAAAAAAAAAGAAGAATAATAATCCTCAGGAGTCGCTGGTAAGAAGTTGTTTTAGTCCAATATTTCCGTAATTTTGACTAAGAGATAAAAAGTTAGGAGTAAAAGAATGCAAGCAAGCAAGGAGCTTAGGAGAAAAGCGTCTGAGGCAGGCAGAGAGGCGGAAGCAGAGTACGTTGCAACAAAGTGATTCAAAGTGAAATCTATAATTCCCCATGTCATTTGCAGTAAAGGAAAATATTTCGTGGGCTGCACGGTGGCACAGTTGGTAGCACTGTCACAGCAATAAGGTCCTGGGTTCGACTCCAGGCCAGGGATCATTCTGCATGGAGTTTGCAAGTTCTTCTTGTGCATGCGTGGGTTCTCTCAGGGTACTCCCTCAGTTGAAAAAATTACTGTTAGGTTAATTGGTCTCTCTAAATTGCCCTTAGGTATGAATGGGTGTGTGCATGGTTAGTTGTCTTGTGTGTCTCTGCATTGCCCTGTGATGGAATGGTGACCAGTCCAGGGTGTACTCTCGCCCATAGAACGCTGGAGATAGGTACCAGCTCCCCCATAACCCTGTACGTTAGAAGCAGGTATTGAAAATGGATGGATGGAAAATATTTCTATATTGCTTTCAGGTTTGAGTTGGAATTGAGCATGTGCTGAAATTAAGCCATTTAAAAGTTACCATGTCCTGTATAACTATTCCCTGACATTTAATGACATGTTACTTACACTAGGGCTGCTGCTTATAAACCTGTTCAGATAGCAAACACATATGACAATGAACTCTTCAGGAAAAACTGGAAGGTTTACCAACTAATAGAAGGAAAGTTTTGGCCCATCATGGGCTGCCATGAACCACCAGGCAGCAGCTCCTACAGTGGCTGCTCCCACATAACCTGCAAGAAACAGTTGTTCAGTGTCTCAGGTGACATGTTTCAACCAAGAATTAACAACACATTCATTTATTTGCTAATTTTTCTAATCATGACTGAGTTGGCGATGGTGTCACCATGTTCCAGGGATATGACTCACATCCGATGATGAGGTAGCGGCAGAACAACCAGCTGGAGATCAGTGGCTCTTTGGGAGAGCGGGGAGGACGAGACACGATGTCTAAGTCTGGAGGATTGAAGCCCAGAGCGGTTGCTGGGAAACCATCCGTGACCAGGTTGACCCACAGCAGCTGAACTGGGATCAGAGCTTCTGGCATGCCCAGTGCAGCTGTCAGGAAAATGCTGAGGAGAAAAATGAGATAGGAAAAAGGAAAGAAATTTAGTCCAGATAAAAAAAGCTTTTACCTTTGATTTATCAGCAGAGTGATTTGTTCGACTAACCAGACCACCTCTCCTATATTGGACGATATGAGATATCTGATTAACTGTTTCATGTTGTTGTAAATGGCTCTGCCTTCCTCAACAGCAGCCATGATCGTGGAGAAGTTATCATCAGCTAGGATCATCTCCGAGGCTGACTTGGCTACGGCCGTGCCACTGCCCATAGCGATGCCAATCTCTGCCTTCTTCAGTGCTGGAGCATCATTGACACCATCACCTGTCTGAGCCATTGAAAGGGAACAAACAGCCAGGAAAATGAGAAGACCATCCAAAAAACATGCTCCTATTGTGACTAATGGAGTGGTGTCTCATTTTCATTTAAGTTACAACAGAAAAACATAATCTAATACATTTCATCAATAGTAATGGTGGTAGAGGAGACAGTATTATCATGATTATCCTTCTAGATAATAGGGGAAACATTAAATAGACATTATTTATAGCCCTATTTTAACTTTATTTTCATTCAAACAAGAAGTTTGTATTGCATTAGTGCAATCAAACCATTCTTAAAATTGCTGACCAGCTTTTTGTATGTTTCCACTGGTATGTTTCTAAGCTTCAGTATGCATTTTAATAACATATATCTAATTTTTTTCTATTTGTGTTATTGAGTTACCAATTGTATGCATACTGAGTGTTATGTGTAAATATTGATTTTATATGTTCAAGTATTAGAAAACACTCTTGCCATGGCAGTGATGTCACTCAGGCTTTGCAGATACTCCACAATGCGACTTTTGTGGGCCGGCTCCACACGGGCAAAGCACCGTGCTGTCTGGCATGCCTGCCGTTGTAGATGAGGGGGCAACTCATCAAACTCTCTACCTGTCAGCCCCCCAATGCCTCCCGCAACCTCTTGCTCCTCCTCCTGCTCTGTGATGATACCCACTCTCCTGCAAATGGACAGTGCTGTCCCCTTGTTGTCCCCTGGATAAGCACAAAGAATTGGAAGATAATAGATGCTTTTGATGATTTATTCAAAAGACCAGAGAAGTAAAGGCTTTTTGAGACAAACAGACAGACTAAACAGGTAAAGTAATTTCCTTAGTGGATGAAATCCAGCATTGCAATGCTCTCCAAAACAAATGAATCTGTGGTTAGTGATAAAACTGCTATGTACTTTCTGATTTCTGCCAGCTCGTGATATCTGCTTCTGTTCTTGAACTTGATTATTAATAACGTGTCAAAAAAGGTTGAATTCTAAATAAACTGCTCTTTTCAATAATTCTCTTTTGGTTCAAACAGGATATACACAGGAATTGCACAGAGAGAAAGTAATATAACATTTAACATAAGCAGCAGTCCATAGGAATTAAAATAATTGCCTTTAGTACTTTCTAATCTTTTAATCCAGATTCCAGTGCCACCAAGTACACTAAATCCATTCCATTATTGTTTATTAACTTTAGGGAGAAATGAACTGATACAATCTCCATGACGTGACAAGTGTTTTTATAGGGGCTGAGTTTAAATAAGCACAGAGAAAATTATGATCTTCGAGCCAGGTATTTCTGCTAACAGTACTGTCAAAACATTTGCACTGAGATCCATCAGGCTCAGAAGATATAAGATAAGATATATGGCAAACAGTGGGGCAGATGTAAGTAATTAAAAGCTATTGGAGAGTGGATTCAAAAAGTGTTCACGACCCTGTTAAAATGTCAGTTTGTTATGGAAAGAATGAGAACAGAATAAATCACTTCAGAACTTTTTCCCTCCTTAATGTGGCATACAACCTGTATAATATAACTAACAAACTCATTTGCTAGGGGGAAATGTTGGGGGGAAAGTGTCCAAACTTTGTTAGGGAAACTTCTGACTTGATGCCAGCATCCAGTCTTCCTTCATAGGAGTTCCCCAGGTATAGATCAGCTTGTAAGAACATTTCAGGAGAGCCCACAGATTTTCTTGTTCCGTCAGATTTAGTTGTGGAGTCACTTGAATTTCTCCTGGTGAAGCCAGTCGTTTGTTGTTTTAAGTGTATGCTTTGGTAAAAAGCTGGAAATCAAGAGAGGTTTTATTTTTCAAACACCTTAAGGTTTTAGGGTCTGAACTGACTAGTATTTGTAATGGTACTAATTTCCCCAACCTTGACAAAACCCACCTAATGAAATGTAACCCCACAGGATGATGCTGCTAATACGTGTTTCACTATGGGAACGATATCCCTTTTGGGATGTGTAATGTTGTTTTTAGGAGTGACTGTGGCTCAGTGGGGAGAGCAATGGGAAGGCTGTGGGTTTGATTTTTGCTTCCTCCTGTCACCTGTCGATGTGCATTGAAGGCCTTCGGATCTGTGCATCGGTGTGTGTATTTGTGAAGGCGACTGGCTGAATGTGGCTATAGTGTAAACAGCTTTGAGTGATTGCTATATGACTAGTAAAGTGCTATATAAATTCAGTCCATTCACCATTTTTGTGTCAAACACAAATTTCGGTGTTGTTGCCTAAAAGTCCTTGGTCGGGTTTCTCAGAACATTAGACGTTCTCCTACAAGGCTTAAGGACACTTTAACCAGGCCAAGATGTTTTCTTTGAGAGAAGGGGCCTCTGTCTTCCAACCTTAATATAGTCGGGAAATATGGAGCAGACGTTTAAGAGAAATATCCAGTTTTTGTGTCATGTCATGGTCTGATATTTTCACTAGTAACTGATGACTGTCTTCACTGTGCCTTATGTTTAAACAATACTGTGGAATTTGTCTTATACCCTTTAGCTGACCAATACCTCTTAACAAAAGGCTTCAGCTTAAAGTTTGCCAGTTAGCAAATATTTGGAGATTAGTCTACTACTGTGCCCACTTGTACAACCACTTTAATGCATCTTTCTAATTTTTGAAATTTTTCTCCCAAACAGATATGTTCTGTTGAATTGTACCGGACAAACATTACATTAAAACTGGAAATAATGAAGTGATTTTTTTTTATATTACCAAAACCAGGAATATTAACGGAATTGTGTATTTATTGTATCCAGTAAGACTAACAATTTTTTTAAATCTATCATCTAGATGTGGCTGCGGATGGTTGCCTTGTTACTTTGATCGCTAGTGTTTAGTGTGTTTTTGTGTTGTATCCTATACTGCAGCCACTTTTACAAGAGAGCAACTCCTAAGCATCAGGGAGTCCTCTCTGAGCAGTTTTTCCCGATCTTCATCAAATCTGATCCTGGCTGGAAGCGCACCAGCTCTCAGTGGGATCTACCAAAGATGCAGGCGAGGTAAATGGGCAGGAAAGCTCATCAAACTCCTCCAAAGAGGACTGCATGCTTTGCTCCGCTCCCATCTATCCATCCACCATTGTCCGCTCTCTGGTGAACAAAAGAGACAAACTACTCCTTCTCTGCACAAAGAACTCAGACTTCTGCTTATCTGCCACACTACGCTTCACCAAAACCTGACTGTGAATATGCAGTGTCCGGGTGAACACACCCCAGACACTGTGCTTTTGTAGCTGGGCTTCCAGATGCTTCATGCGGGCCACAGCGCAGAACTCTCGCAGTGGGATCTCTTTTTATATAAATGAAAACCGGTGCACTGATGTCACACTGTTACAGAAGACATGGTATCCTCGCCTAGTCATTTTCTATAAACTGCACACTCTTTTATTCACAGAGGGAGGTCTTCTCGTTCATTCTGGTTGGTATTTACATCCCTACATCCTGCACTTCACAGCAGAAAGAGAGCTCGCTGACCTGTGGACTTCAGCTCAGCTTTCAACACCGATTTATCTGCATCACTTTGCTCCTGGATGAGCGAGTTCTGCACCAACGGTCCCCGGGTGGTGAGGAAAGGGATACTCACATCTGCCCCACTGATCGTCAGCACCGGTACACCGCAGGGTTGTGTTTTCACCTCTGCCCTCTTCACCAACTGCTCTGCTATTTGCAAAACAAACATAGTTGTGAAGTTTGCAGACGACACCACTGTGGTGGATCTCATATCTAACAATGACGAGACCCACTACAGACAGAAGATCCGCAATCTGACTCAGTGGGGCTCCAGAAACAACCTCATCCTGAACACCAGCAAGACCAAAGAAGTGATAGTGGATTTCAGAAAGTCCTGGAAGATTGAACACGCTCGTATCGCACACCTGGAGGAGGCGTCGGAGCAACTGCTGAACGACAAGGAGAGTACAGATAAACAGACAGAGGAACTGTGGAGCCGAGGACAAGTAACTGAAAATCAAAGCAGGTGAAATAATGTGAGGTTGGGCGGCCTAAAGGAGACCTTTGGTACTATTGGGACACTGCTTGACTGTGTTCGAAAGATTCTCGCAGAGGGACTCGGTGTTGAAACTGGTGGGAAGTTTGAGAGATAAAGGGTGCACAGGCAGCTGGCTCCGATGCCGAGCACACACTAGCCTCCAAGGCCAGTGCTGATCTTTTTTCTGAGGCAATCTGTGAAGGATAAGGCGATCAATGCTGCCAAGGAAAAGCTAGGATTTGTCTGGGAAAAATATCACCTATCTCTGTTCCCGGACATGTCTAAAGAGCTGGTGCAGAAGAGGAAAGCGTTGACACCGGTGAAGTGCAAGTTACACGAGCTAGATATTAGATACACACTGGCCTTCCCCGCAATGCTAAACTTTGGAGTGGACAAAATGTGAGTTGCAAGACTGTTGAAGCTGCAGAGAAAGTGATTAATGAGCAATGATTGGTAGAAACTGTGGGTTCAGATGGATGGAAGGTGAGCTAGTTTGGACCCAATGTAAGTATATGCATTTAGTACTGAACTGAATGGACTCCTGTACAGGCCAACGAGAGGCTTCCCTTGACACAGGATGTTACCATGGGACCTTATGTGTTATCCCTTTTCTTTTCCTTCTTTTTTTTCAACAGCGAGGAGCATTCAGCACTCAGACACTGGCTGCGTATCAATAGCTGGACATGTTTGGTTTTCTTTTTATGTTCAAGTTTAGTTTACATTGTTAGATTGTGGTTTTGTTATATGTGTTCAAAAACAGGCAGGTAAATTATAGCAAGTGTTTATTATAAGGATTCCAAAAACCATTATGTACTCCATTACAAATGGATGCAAATAGACATTTAAAGCACAGAGTTTTCCACTCTCCCCCTTCATAATTATTATTACGAGGCCCGCTAATGTTCGTTCAAAAACATGACTAGTAGACCAATTAAATGTATTTCATGGAATATAAATGGACACAGTACCCCAATTAAAAGGAAGATAATATAATTTCTGAAAACTAATCAGGCAGATATCGTTTTTTACAAGGAACCCACATGCAAGGATTGGAGGCAGACAAATTTAAAGGGGGATGTGTGGTATTCTATAGCTCATTCTCAAGTAAACGTAATAGTGTTGTGATTTTGGTTCACAAGAACATAAGTTTTATTTTGCTAAAACAAACTAAAGATGAAGAGGGAAGGATTATTTGTGTGGAGGCAGTGATCGAAGCAGTGTCATTTTTTCCATGAGGTAAATAAAATACTAGGAGACACGGAGGGTGAAATTGTTTTAGCTGGGGACTTAACTAAAGTTATGGATCCAGTATTGGCCAGGAGTTGATTCAGATCGCCTCTCATGTCCAAGGACTGAGAGGCCTTACATATGCTGAACAGAGATGCAGGACTAATAGATATATGGGGGCTGACAGACCCAAATGTTACTTTCTTCTACCACTGCCATAAAATTTTTTCAAGAATAGATTTTTTTCTAATAAGTACTTCCTTGGTTGACTGTGATATAAACGTCATTGCCATTACAGACCATGCACCAGTCGAGCTATCTATTAAGGCCATTCTAAAAACTGAAAGGAGAGGTAGATGGAGACTAAACACTGGGTTAATATCTGATCCAACCTTTAGAAGGACAGTAGAAGATTTAAAAACCTTTTTTGAAATAAATATTGTTAGCACTGAAGAAATAACTTCTGTCTGGAAAACCTCAAAAGCATATATAAGAGCAAAATTCATTGCGCAGGCCATTAAAAAGAAAAGAGAGAATCTTATCAGGATTAAAGAGAAGGAGATTAAAAATAAGGAATTAGATCTGTCGAAACATTTTTCTGATGGGAAATTACAATAACTCTTTAAGCTAAAATACTCATTACATGAGATTTACAATAAAAAAGCAGAACAGACACTTTATAGACTGAAAACAAGCTTTTATGAAGGTGGAGAAAAAATGGGGAAGAGTAGTCGTCTTACAATTAGAAGGTTGTGGGTTCGATTCCAGCTTCCTCCTGCCATATGTCAATGTGCCCCTGGGCAAGGCACTTAACCTCAAGTTGCCTACCGATCTGCGTATCGGTGTATGAATGTGAGCGTTAGTGAGTGCGATTGGGTGAATGTGGCTCTAGTGTAAAGCGCTTTGAGCGGTCTGTATGACTGGAAAAGCGCTATATAAGTTCAGTCCATTTACCATTTATTAGCAAGCAACTTAAAAGGGAAAAATCTTTGCTAATACAATACCAGTCATAAAACAGGGGGATGCACAAATTTTCACTGCTAAAGATATAAATAGTATATTCCAACAACATTATGAGAAGCTATATACATCTTCCATAACCCATAATGCCTCACAAGAAGATATAGAACAGTTTCTCCTCAATATAGTCGTACCCAAGCTCCCACCTTTTCATTTTAACAAAAAACATATCTGACACATTTTTTTAAATAAATATTTAAACATTTTATGTATACCATAAAAATACTGACTCACAATATTTCATTTGAAAATTGATTTCTTTGTGAAAAAACCAATTGCGTTTTCTGATTTAGACAAATCTTCAACCTTTAAACTTGTTTACTTTGCATCGTTTCTTATCTTTTGTAGTTTCTGTTAGACAGATTGAGGATTACTCAGTACAGGACTCGTTTGTGCTTGACTGAGTTTATATAGGATTTCTCTTATCTTCATGATCCAAGGTACTGAAGTTTTCAGTTTTCTCCAATCTGAGAAATGACTAATACGTTTATTAGTTGGATTGTTTTCCATAAAGGTTGAAAAACTGAAGACCTCGAGTTTGATTTCTGGGTCATTAATTTCCACCTCTTCAAAGTTGACTTTGTTCTTTTGCCAAGTCTCTTTTACACTCCACAAGAAGTCTGGTCCAGCTAACCATGTCCTTGTGTTTAAGAGCTTACGTAACGAAATACCTCGAGAAGTGATGTCCGCAGGGTTCTCTTTTGTTGAAATGTAATTGAGGATTGGATGCCTTTCAAATGGTTGCAATTATATTTGTTACAAATGTTCGAAAACGTTTGTTTTCATTGTTTATATACTTAAGCACTGTACAACTGTCAGACCAAAAATATGACTTTTCCAACAGGAGTTGTAACTCTGTTTTGACAAGTTTGTCCATTTGTGTGGCAAGGACAGCTGCAGTTAGCTCCAAACATGGGATGGTAAGTGGTTTAAGTGGTGCCACTGAGCAGAAAAGACACATGAACTTGTCTGGAACCATTTTCTAATCGTAGATATCTTACAGTGCCATAGCCATTGTTGCTGGCAACTGCAAAATGGGGAAGTTCTACACTAACAGTTATTTCAAAATCTGGAGGTTTTAAGCATCTGTTTGCTTGAAATGCAGATGTCTTACTCTGCTAACCAATTCATCCATTGTTGTTTCAACCTTGAGGGAATTTCGTTATCCCAACCATAATTCCTTCTACAAAGTTCTTGTAGCAAAAGTTTTGCAGGAAGTGTAGCAGGAGCAAGATAACCAAGAGGATCATATATTGAAGCAATCACTGACAGAATTCCATACCAAGTAAGTAATTTCATTTTGACATATATTGTTAAGATGAATAATGTGAATGATGATTATCATTTTCCAAACACCATTGTAGCCTTAAGGCTCTTTCTGTTGGAAGTTGATCTTTGTCTAGATTGAGTACACTGACATTTTTGGAATGTTTCTTTTCAGGAATAGCTCGAAGAACTGCTTGGTTGTTACTGACCCATTCAGTAAGATGGAAGCCTTCTTTATGGCACAAATCACTCAAGCCATTAGCAACCTGTATTGCTTCTTCAACAGAAGGTGAACTTCTCAAACAATCATCAACATAGAAATTATTATTAACAGTTTCAACAATGTTGCTTGAAAACTCTTGGCAAGGATCTTCAGCTGTTTTTTTTAAAGCATAACATGCACAGCTAGGAGAAGAAACCGCTCCAAATAGATGTACTGTCATTCTGTACTCAGTTACTTCTTTAGCTAAGTCTACGCCTGGCCACCACAGAAATAAGAGAAAGTCTTTGTGCTCTTCAGCAACTTTAACTTGGTAGAACATTGATTTTCTCATCAGATTTTCAGTACAAAATGTAGATGTTGATCCATTGTCCAAAAAAGCATATGTTTGTATAAGTTTGTTTTCCTTCTTGGACTTGACAGTTACTGGTAGTATAGGAAGCTTTCTACAAACACCAGCCCAGTATGGCTGACACAGGATTGAGAGGACCAACGAATTGTTGTGGACTGTTGTGCATGGTTGTTCAGCATTTGTGCTGACTGATTTGTCAACCTTTGTGACAGTATGTAACACAGTTGGATGGTTAAGCTTACATTTGAAACAGGTCAATGGTTTACTGCACTGTTTTAAAAAAATGACCCATTGTTGTTTTTCCGTGAATCGTTGGCAACTGTTAACTGAATGAGTTTGAGAGCAGAACAAGCAATTGAATGTATTATCTCTAATGTATTATCTATTTTTGTCCTTATCAGAGATGTTGGTTTGACACAAGTTTACAGCAAAATTGTCATGTCTTAGTTTTGGTTTAAATATTTCAGTCTTTACAGGTTTGACACGTTCAACATTTTGAAGGTAACCAAATACTGGATCAGATATTATTTTCAGCTGTCTTTCAACAAAGCTAACAATATCATTGAAGTTTGGTCTGCGATTTTGTGTTTCTTGAATATCACATACCACGTTTCTGACTTGTTCTCTCATTTTGTATGGCAATTTGGAGATTACGCTGACATATTGAGTTCATTGAGATTAGTGAGATCTGCCATTGCATTACTGCAATCATGTAGAAATAAAGCATAGTCTTGCAGGAGAGTTGCACTTTCCATATTCATGATTGGCCACGTAAGAACTTTCTGCATATAAGCATTAGTTAGTCTTATGTCATTTCCAAAATGTTCATGTAACAGTAATTTTGCCTTGTGATAGGCCAATCTCAGGTGACATGTGGAGACAGCTTGCTATAAGCTCTCTAGGAAGCCCTCTGGTGTACCTTTCAAGAAAATACAGGCAGTTCATTTTGATAAACATTTGTCCTAAATACAGTGTTTGAATGCTTGTGTAAAAACCTTCTATTTCACTGGATCTCCATCAAAAATTGGAATGTCTCATGGTGGTTGTTGCATAGCATGCTGTTGTTGAATAAGACAATCAGAAATGTCATTTTGCTTTTGAAGAAACTGGATGAATAAATTATTTTGCTCAGGCACTGTAGCAGGCAAGTCGAGAGTCCTTTGTTCCCACTCTTGTCTTTCCTCTAGAGCCATTTTTTCCAGTTCATGTTTTTCTTTCAGTGCTGCTTCCTTTTTTGCTTCTGCTTGGGCTCGTAAAGTTGGCAACTCGGTTGAGTAGTTAGATTTTGTGTTTTTGCATTATACATTTGACTGTCAATGGGTTTTATATTATTCTCATTTTCACACAGCCTTTGAAATTCATCACCATTATTATTACCTTTCAAATAGTTAGTCACAGACTGATGACACTCTTGAACACTCAACTTTTTTGCTTTGAACCACACTTCCTTTTTTTTCTATTTCAGCATCAGGCAACAAATCCAGGAAGCAGTTATGAGCATGTTTGGCATCATTAATCAACCCTTTATATTGTGAAAATGTACCTTTGACCTCGTGACTATACTCATTTGACAGTAACTGGTAGTCATACAGCTTTTCCAGTCTGTATGACTGGAAAAGCGCTATATAAGTTCAGTCCATTTACCATTTACCATTTCATTTGTGGAGCAGCTTTTTTGGAGAGATTTTCTTGTTTTTTCCAATTCATCTATTTTTGCTTGTAGAACTTTTTCTGTTAATTTACACAACCTTTTACTTTTAATAGCAAACTCTTCAGAAAGTATCTTTTCATCTTGCAAAATAGACAACTCAGTACCTTCAGTATCACCCATTTTCATTTCGGAAATAAAACTAAAAATATGCAGTTCAACAAATGAAATGCAGGTAACTTAACCTCAAACTTTCAAACACTATATTCTTAATTTACTGTCTTAATTAACCAGCACAAAAAGTCTTTGAAGTCTTCTTTAGAGTTCAGTTCTGTTCACCAATGCGTCATATATGGCCCTTTTATTTACTTCCGGTAGTGCTCATACCTCAAAGCTCATTTTTATAAATAGGCCTCACAAGCCTGCTGGTTTCGTAGTCGCTCCAGGCTCGAACCGCTTTGTGCCGTCTGCTTCTTGGCCACCCCAGGCACGACCCTGCAGACTTGGTACGGCACCTTCCTCCAGCCTCGTTCACCTCTCAGCGACTGCTCCGTCCCTGCGACGCCCGTGGCTCCTCTTCACCTTCCGTCACCACCTGCTGCAACCTTGGCTCTGGGAAGACCCAGTCGTTCCCAGCGATGTTTAGACGCGGGTCCACCTCTGTCAGTCCTCCCATCAGTAGCTCTGGTGAGACCCAGTCCCGCAGCAGATTCCATCTGCTTGAGCCACAGCACCCACTACTCACAAACTTTGTCACTTGCAGAAAGGTAAGCGTGTGAGTAGCAGACCACAGAAGTTACTGAGCAGGTTTTGACATGATGTAGTGCCACTTTTTCTGGTCTTACGCATGCACCTGTGGTAGGTTACTGTTACAAAATGGAGAGCGGTGCTTGTTGAAGTCCAGTCGGATATGCTAATCCATTTATTGTTTGGTGAGTGGCTATGAAGTGACACATACAGAAATGTCCTCAGCTCCCACAAACACGGTCAAAACCGTGTGCTCATTTGCACCACACCTGTGCTTAATTGACACTCCTTATCAATACATTTGAGAAGATCCCTGAGCGCCCCCTAATGGCTCCACCATTTGTGGGATAATCCTGAAGTCAGTATTGGTTAAAAACCTGTGTATTGGAAACAGTGGTACACGAGAGGGTTAAGCACAGTTAAAGACCTTTTTGAAGACGGGTTGTTTTTGTTTATGATAAACTGAGGCAGAAATTTAATTTGGTGGGACAAGATACTCGTACTCGTCGTCTTCCGCTTATCCGGGACCGGGTCGCGGGGGCAGCAGACTCAATAGAGACACCCAGACGTCCCTCTCCCCAGACACCTCCTCCAGGTCCTCCGGGGGGACCCCAAGGCGTTCCCAGGCCAGCCGAGAGACATAGTCCCTCCAGCGTGTCCTGGGCCGTCCCCTGGGCCTCCTCCCGGTGGGACGTGCCTGGAACACCTCCCGAGGAAGGCGTACAGGAGGCATCCAGTATAGATGCCCGAGCCACCTCAACTGGCTCCTCTCGATGTGGAGGAGCAGCGGCTCAACTCCGAGCCCCTCCCGGATGGCCGAGCTCCTCACCCTATCTCTAAGGGAGTGCCCGGCCACCCAACGGAGGAAGCTTATTTCAGCCGCTTGTATCCGGGATCTCGTTCTTTCGGTCATGACCCAAAGTTCATGGCCATAGGTGAGGGTAGGAACGTAGACCGACCGGTAAATTGAGAGCTTCGCTTTTCGGCTCAGCTCTCTCTTCACCACAACGGACCAACACAGTGCCCCCATTACTGTGGCAGCCGCACCGATCCATCTGTCGATCTCCTGTTCCATTCTTCCCTCACTCGTGAACAAGACCCCGAGATACTTGAACTCCTCCACTTGAGGCAGGAACTGCCCTCCAACCTGAAGAGGACAAGCCACCCTTTTCCGGTCGAGAACCATAGCCTCTGACTTGGAGGAGCTGATCTTCATCTCAGCCGCTTCACACTTGGCTGCGAACTGCCACAGCGCATTCTGTAGGTCTTGGCTAGAGGGTGCCAGCAGGACCACGTCATCTGCAAAAAGAAGAGACGAAATCCACTGGTCCCCAAACCAGACCCCCTCCGGCCCTTGGCTGCGCCTAGAAATCCTGTCCAAAAAAGTTATGAACAGGACCGGTGACAAAGGGCAGCCTTGCCGGAGTCCAACATGCACCGGGAACAGGTCCTACTTAGTGCCGGCAATGCGGACCAAACTCCTGCTCCGCTCGTACAGGGACCGGATGGCCCCTAATAAAGGGCCCCCGATTCCATACTCCTGGAGCACCCCCCACAGGGCATCACAAAGGACACAGTCGAATGCTTTCTGTAGGTCCACAAAACACATGTGAACTGGTTGGGCAAACTCCAATGAACCTTCGAGTACCCTGTAGAGGGTATAGAGCTGGTCCAGTGTACCACGGCCGGGACGAAAACCACAAGATAATTTTAGAAGATTTTTGTAAATGAGGAGCTGCGTTATCTCAAAGCTAGACAACATTACTAATAACATGGTGGTAGACTTCACGATACTCCCAATTGGAGCACGTAAAGCCTCACAATTCTACAAAATAGTTAACTCGTCTTTCAGCGACGACTCTAACCAGTTAAAGATGATTTGGCAGAGGGACTTGGTGGAGAAATTGAAAGTGATAGATGGGGAACAAATATGTCAGAGAGGCGAGGGGTAAACTTACACAATATAACATATTACATAGGTACTACTATACACCATCTAGATTTTATAGGATGAAGCTCCTGGATGATGATTTGTGCTGGAAATGCAAAGAGAAAATTGGTACTTTCCTCCACTGTATGTGGGTATGTGTGTTTTAATCAGACCGTATTGGACTCAGATTCTAGATATTTTAAGTAACTGGTTTGGAGCAGAAATCCCCTCAAATTCAGTGCTCTGCTTACATACATCTCAGATACCCAATATAACCAAAAGCAATTTTCTGTAATTTCAGTGGGTACAACAACAGCTTGCTGAGCAATTTTAAGACATTGGAAGGCATCAGTAAGCCCACAGTTGAAAGAATGGGTTAGTGCCATGACTGAAACTGCATCCTATGAATTGGTGAACGAAAAGCCTCACAATTCTACAAAATAGTTAACTCGTCTTTCAGCGACTTTCAGCCAACAAGAGGGAAGGGATGACCCCTTGGGACAGGGTTTGGGAACACAAAAAGGTAGATAATGACCCCCATTAGGTTACAAGGTTACGGATACTGTGTATGTACTTTTTAGTAGATATCATTAGGTATTAATTGTCTTTTACATTTAATGCCTATTTTTGAGATAAAACGTGCCTGGTCTATTGCCGGAGTTATTGCTATTGCTGTTCATATATACAGGGGTTGGACAATGAAACTGAAACACCTGTCATATATATATATATAAATAAATATGAGTAGATCTAAGAAGATCTAAGCAATCCATCCTGCCATACTGATCCCTCCCATACAGTGCAGTGCCTTCGCTCAGACTTTGTCAGCAAATTAAAACTTGAAGCTTAATCATTATAAAGCACATCTAAACACTGATTAAGCTAATTAAACTGAAATTAAAAAGTAACACACACATACTCTATCACTGTTATTAACCAGCTAACAAGCACACAGTGTCATCAGACGAGCTACCGGAGAGACTAACATTATATTTCCTCACTTCGAAAAGGGAGAAATGTAGGATATTGTAGTGGCTTACCATGCTGTTGAGCTTCCTTCACCCTCATCCACTCCAACATGTTTCCGTTTCAGGTGCTGTATAATCACCGTGGAGCTCCGTGGCCATGTCAAATCACTTTTGCCAAGCTTGCATGTTAACCATGTTAACCTGCTGATGATGCAGTTGGTTTGGGACTCCACTTCATACTGCTCCACCTTGACCACCCAGAAACGTTTGCCAAGATCCTGTTTGTACACTTCAGCTCGGGCCTTCAACACCATAAATCTAGACATCCTTCACCAGAAACTTACCCAGTTCACAGTGCTGGCCTCCACCAGTTGGTGGATCACTGGTGCAGTCAGAGCCAACAGGAACTAAACCTGCTAAAGACAGTGTAGATGACTGTGGACTATTGGAGAACACCCCCTACACTGCTTCCCTTCACCATCCTCAACAACACTGTGTCTACAGTGGATTACTTCCGGTTCCTAGGAACAAGCCTTTCTTGAGACCCGAGATTGTCCTCACACACAGACACTGTTCGGAAGAAGACCCAGCAGAGACTGTACTTCCTACAGCAACTTAAGAAATCCAACCTTGCAGAGGAGCTACTGGTCATCTTCTACATTAACACCTTTCAGTCAGTTTTGTGCTCATCCATCTCTTTGTGGTTTGACTCATCTGCAAAACAAGACAGTTCCATACTTCTACAAATAATTAGGTCTGCAGAGAGGATAACTAGTACTTACCTTCACTCCACTCAGAATTTGTACAGGTCTAGGGTCAGGACAAGGGCAGCTAACATCTCTGCCTGGTCACAGGTTGTTTAGACTTTTACCTTCAGTGCGGTGCTATCTGCAAAAAACAGCCTCCACAGAGACAGTTTCTTCCACCAGACTGTCTCTCTGTTCAACACAAGGAACACCTTACACCCAGAGTAGTCAGCTACTCTGCTGGAGACATATAAGCTTATAATTTTGCACGATCACTACCTGGCTTCCATCTTATATATCAGGGGTCCTCAAATTAAGGTACCTGTTGTCTTTCCACTGACCCACTGACGGCTGGAGCTATGGAGGCTGAAGCCTGCCTTCAGCCGTCAGTGAAGTATGGTGTGGCGCAATTAACATTACTGTTACAAGCTGTTAAGACGCTTGCTTGCTCACAGTACAATGACTTGGTAAGTAAAAAAAGGCTTTGTCAAAAATACATAATGTGGACTATGAAAATCGCACATTTAAAGACGAATGGACAGAAGCATATGCTTTCCTTTTAACCTCCGTAGGGAGTAAGGCCAGTCTGCCTTAAATGTTATGAATCAGTTGGATTTATAAAGAGTGGAAATCTAGTCATAAAACCAAGCATAAAAACTTCAACTAAAGCTATCAGATTGGGTCTGACGGTAGGACAAAGAAAATTAATGAACTGAGTGGATATGAGCGAACATGAGTGAGCTACACGGCTGATAACACAGTCTCTTACAGCACAACATCGAGCATACGAGTGTTCACTGTGAGTATAGTGGATTTTAGGAAAAAACAAAAAGCCATTCACTGACTAGGAAATTATCAAAAAGTGCATAGAAGCTGTGGCAGAAACACTTTAAGATGGAAAAGAAATACAACAACTTAAGAAAAGGTTAAGCAAACTGCCATGCCTGCCACAAGCACAACAAGGAGAGCAGAATTGTTATACCAAGATGTACAGACCCAGCTCGACTGTGCCATTCAAAGTGAGTTTAACATTGGTACTTAAATTGGATAGCACGTTTATGTTAAGCAGATGATTTCATGGTAATAATTGATTCATAATTGATCAGTAGTTAAAAACAAAACCTCAAGTGTTAATTAAATGTTAAATACAAATGAAAGAAAATGTTTTTGTCAGTTGATTTTAAATGTTTGGACCCCTAAGCGGATGATAGAGGTAGTGGACCTCCTGTTACTTTAGTTGGGGACCCCTGTTATGCATACATCAAAAAGAAAAGGAAAAAAAATAAAATAAAATAATAAAGCACACTTGTACATACTGTTGTATGTTACATAACATGCTGTTCTTACACATTGTGGTTGTTGTTTAAAATGATGTTGATATACAATACCATGTGAGTGATGAAAACCGAAGTGAAATTATTTGTTTGTGCACACAATAAAGTTGATTCTGAGAACTGTTCATGTTGAAAAACAATTTTGAGCAGTCGGTGTATGGAGAGACATGCACGGGGCAGCAATGTATTGGATTGGAGCTGTGGTCTCTGCTGACTGACATCCCTAATCCATTGTTGGTTGTCCACTGCTGTTCTGCTGATGGGAAATAACTAATTTGCTGTGTTTGGGTTCTTGCTGTTTTTGCATTTACTGAGTAATTGTTGCAGCTGTGAAAATCTGCAGAGCTGTGTACACTTACCTGTGATCATAATGACCCGTATGCCAGCCCGCCGACACATCTGAACTGCTCCAAGAACCTCTTTCCTTGGAGGGTCCAACATCCCCACACATCCCACAAAGGTCAGGTCTGACTGAGAGTGTGAAACAGAAGCAGAGTTTATGGTGGAGAACTGGGCTATTCTCTGCTTTCTTTAAGTTATGTCACAGACAGAAGGATTTTATAATGTCATGTCTTATGTAGAATCATAAACAACTGTTAAAAACAAATAAGTTATGCTTGGTCATTATGAGATCCAGAGTTCAATCTAGACAATTATCAGCACCTCATAGTTTACAAAGGTTGCTGGGTTCTCCAGGTTAAGAGACTCAATATCAGGTGGTTTGTTCCGGGTTGCCTTGGCGAGGCAGCGCAGTGTCTCTCGTCCTGAGCCCCACTCCCGTATGGTGGACAGGAGCTGTTCTCGAACAGATGGGCTCAGAGGTACACGACCAGAGTCGCTGACACGGATGTAATTGCAGCGTTCTAATAGGCCCTCTGGGGGCTCCCTGATGTGATGAAACACAGTGAGACAAATAAAGACATATTTGTGTCTTTATAGGCAGCAAATGAAAAAGCATGTCCTAAGACATGAGGTGAAACTGACCTTTACAAACATCTTGGCTCCAGAGGCAAACTGGGTAAGTTTATTGGAGAAACAGAAAACAGACATGGACTTTCTGTCTCTGGAAAACTCTAGTGTCAAATCCTTCTTCATCAGCTGTTTAATCACCTGAAAGCAAATCATTAAAAGAAAACAATGTCAGTAATGAGTTCTGCTCTCATAGAACATGACATGGACCAAAACTCAGATATCAGACCTTATAATCCTGTGGTACAAAATCTTAGAGTGTTTATGAATGATTTCAATGATTTTTCTATAGCGGACAACAGAACATTAGCCCTTTCAGTTTTCAGGTGAATAAGAATAAAAAGTCCCCCAGGGTGTAGAGCATTTGTGTTGTCACTGTAAGGTGTTTGTGTTTAGATTGTGTGGTGATAACCCAGGAAAGAACAGAAATGTCATGTTTAATTTTCTATAGAAAAATCTGAATCAAAAGTTTATATTAAATATATTAGAATTTGTACTTCTGTGAGATTTGTTAAATTAAAAGTACTATTTGAATATAACCTTTAAGCAGATATTAAACATTATCGAGTCATCATAATTAACAGAAAAAAAGGCTTGGAGGCACCAGTCTGTGTGGAATTAATCTAGATGTATTTCACTTAGTAAATTTAGTTACAGAAAGAAATTAACTATTCATAAATATTCAAATTTATAGACTAGGTCTGTAAGTTATTGGACTTTCAACCTATTGCTGAAGGTTTTTTGCATGTTACACATTAACCAGCAGTGCCTCCTTTCATTATGGTTTAATTGTCTGAAAAATCCATCAATGAAAACTGGTGGTACCTTTCTTCAGTACAGAGTAGTTTCATTAATAATTTTTATTTTATTTATAATTTATTTTATACATTTTTGAAACAGACACCAGCTTCCTCACGACCCACTATGGAAGAAGCAGTATAGAAAATGACCGACTGAGAATTTTCGAAACAACCAATTTGATATTTCTTAGAGGTGAGTTTAACATCAGGTACAAGAGCTGACGGGTCTGAAATAACCACAGAGAAGGATTCAGATGCACATAAAGGAACTGGATGGCTTATTAGTTTGTTCATTAGACAGGCCTCGCCCTATCTGTTCCTTTGTTTTTCTGATCACATGAAAATACTGATCTATCGAAGCTTCACACACACTTACAGAACAACAGGCTGTGGCCCTCTCTGCATGGCTCAGTCTCTTCAGATCCACATCAAACACGTTCATTTTCTCCACCAGACAGCAGAGGGAAGTCTCTGTTGCCTTCCCAGCCTTCATAAACACCCTTTGCCTGGATCACAACACAAGTAGAAAAAGATTAATGCATCTGACCTGTTCAGAACTGACTTTGTCATAAAAGTGTTGGTCAGAGCTGTTGCCATAGCCATGTTAGCATTTGTTACCTCATTGTAGTCTAGTGATGAGTCATTGCACAGAGCACAGATAGAAGCCATCTCCACCAGGCCATCATACTGATTGCATTTCACCACTGAGCCATCTTTGTAACTGCAGAGATGAGGACATTGAAAAACAGTTTAAAGGTAAAACAATGCTGGAACAGAGGGAAAAAAAGGACGTGTTATTTCATTAAACAGCAACTCAACATGCACAGACTGTCCCAAGTTAATTTAGGAGTTAAAGGTTAAAACACTCACACTTCCCCCTCAGGGACATAAGTAGATCCAGTCACAGTGAACTCGTTCAGGCAGCAATGCTCTCCTGACGCACTTTCTACTATAAACATCTAAACACATGCACAGAATCACAGACATTGGAGTAGTTGATTAGTTCAGTCATGGTAGAAGAACGCTTCTTAATTTCCGTGCATATTAGGGGTATGTGTTATGGCAAAAATATCCCATCACATTTGTTATATTGTTTTACAGTGAAAGCATGATCACTTAGTGAAAAAGTCCAAAATACAGCTGCATTAAATACTTGGTGCTCTTTGGTGGTTGTACTTTTACAACTGTGATGATGCGTTTGATAGTTTTTGTTGAAGCAGTGAGGGAATACAGTGTAATTTTACTTTGAAACTGTAATACTAAATATAAATGATAAATCTATGCATGGTTATGAACTGTACAGAAGCAGAGAGCGGCCGTTTTCTGCATATTCTTTTTCCTGATGGTTTTCTTGAAATAACAAGTTAATTTTCTCGTTATCTAAAGATAACGAAGACCGTTTTCTCGTGATAACGGGATGATTTATCTCGGGAAAACAAACTTTGCTTTCTCGAGATCACGAGATAATTTGTGTGTTTGTTAAACCTGATTCCATCCTTCAAAGGCATGCCACAACAGCGGGAGAGGACTTATAAGTGCAAGTCATGGCATGTTTGTGTAATTATGTGAATAATTCTTAGAATATGTGATAAGTATATCATAATGAGACGTCCATGGTTTGATGATTTGCTTTGTGCTTGGTGTGTTTTTGCGAGCAGAATTGGTAAACAAAAATTCCGAATTCCACTTTTAATTCATCATTGTCTACACAAAATGGATTCAGTTTTTCCCTCCTGTGTTGTTAACGTTTGACAGCAATTAACATGTATTGTGTTGTTCCATTTATCCTGCCAAATCACTATGGACCAGTTTCTCTCAGCTTTAAGGGAAAGAGGTGTGCCTGAGAAGAACCTATCAAAAATGGCAGAGGACAAGGTCAGGCTAACCTACATGATCCAAACCAGTACTCAAAGGCAAAACCTCTAAATGCAAAAAAATCTATCACCAGAAAGAGAAGCTACAGCTTTGCATTCTGCACCAACTTAGTGGCTGGCTGGCTGTACATACGTACGTACGTACATATTAAATAGGATACACATTTCTTGGAGTATATTTACCAATTGGCTAATACTGACATCTCATGCATTTGTTTTTTAGGTAGATAAAGATATTGTAAAGTTCCTTGGTGAAGAGCAACTCTCAGTTTATATTCCTCGATATGGTGACCGCATTTTTGCCACAAATTGGAGGAATTTATCCTCAGCTGAAGCAGAGGAGACAGAGCAGAGGAAAAGAAAGTTGATAAACTGCCTGAAAGAGAAAATGAAACTTCCATCTGCAGCCTCACTCGCAGGAATCAGCAATAGCCAGTCAAGACCTGGACTTGGAAATAAGAATGCTAAGAAACAGACAAGAAAAATTTAACTTGGCTGGCTGAACTACCAAGACTATGTGTACAAGCAAGTAAGAAGGCCTACTGGAGGTGGAACTAGAGAGATGATTGTCAAGAAACATTACATGGTATCCAGCCTTCTTGAGGAGGGAAAAACACTATTTTTCCCCAATGAGAACTCAAAGAAAGCCAAACTAGAGGACTTTGAGTTCATGCTTTGTCTCATGGGTTCTGAGGAGCCCCTTGAGTGCAATGTGACAATTGGAAGTTTGTATGAGCAAACGAACCATAAGCTCTATAGGATTTACCTTTGTACAAAGGCTAAAGACTGTAGTGATTCTGGGCCAAGCAATGTTACAGATGAGCCCCTTTTGCCTCACACATCCAGCCACACTGAGCCATCCTCATCCAGCTCATTAGTGTGTGCATCCAGTCCCATGAAAGAGCCTTGCAGCAATTCACAAAATGCATCAACACCGCAAACTAATTCATCTCAGGCACCAGTCCTGCCACTCACCCCTACAAGTCAGTAATGATCAACCAGCAACTGTGGTGACCACTGAAGGTTCAGATTCACCTGAGCCAACAGTGGCAGCAGTGATAGCTAAAAGTGAAGATGATATTGATCCAATGATGGATTTTGGACAGGTGTTCTCCACCCAAGCAAAAAGGGATTTCTTTGGAAATCCAGATAATATTGCTGAAAAGCAATCTATTGTGATCCGGCAAGTACACTGTGTTATGGATATGGTTGAAGCATTTGATGATGAGAACAGATTGGATAATAATATTTAATTCAGACGTGTGCTTGAGCATGGCGAGGTTGAGGCTGGAGTGGGAAGTGGGATCATTAGAGATATTCTCACTGATTTCTGGAATTTATTTTATGCAACAAAGACATGTGGAACAACCTACAAGATCCCTACTCTGCACCACAGTTTTCAAGAAAGAGAGTGGGCTGCTGTAGCTCGGGTCTTGGCTTTTGGATGGCACCAATTTTAGTACCTCCCCGTCCAGCTTGCCCCTCCATTTCTAACAGAGGCTCTGTCACTCAGCACTTCAGGAAAAATTCTAATGGAGGCTTTCTTTAATTTCATCAGCCCTACTGAAAAAGATGTGTTAACTGAAGCTCTTGACAACTTCACAATGGCTGATGAAGAACTTCTCAGCATACTCAGCAGTCACAACTGCACTTTGCTCCCAACTGACAGGAATCTGCCAAAACTAGTGGAAGAAATAGATCACAAAGAGATGGTGCAAGAATCAGCTTTCATCATCAAGTGTTGGCAGCAAATTCTTAGATCTGTTGGGGAATCAATGAGTTATGATGGATTGAACAATATTTTGCATGATCTGAAACCCAGAGCAAGAAATATTATCAAGTGTATTCAGTTCCCTGGATGCATGTTAGATGCGGAAACAATCACTTCCAATCAACTCTTGAGATTTATAAGAGAAAGAGATGAGAAGGAGCTTGGCCTTTTCCTCAGATACTGCACAGGGTCTGACTGTTCCTGGCTAAAACCATTAAGGTCACATTTTCAGACATGTCTGAGTTTACAAGGCGCCCTGTGGCGCACACCTGTAGTTGCTTATTGGAATTACCATGTAACTACAGCAACTATGCAGAATTCAAATCAGAATTTCGCTCAGTATTAAAGAGTGGAGTGTGGGTGATGGACATGTCCTAAATTAATAGTTTTGTTAAGCCTCATTGGAAGAAAAGATTCCAATGTTATTCTGTTATGTTCAAATCAGCCAATAGATAATACTGTATAGTACTGGACACGTTCACCATAGAGGGAGAAAAAACACTTGTTATATTTCTGTTTAAATCAAAACTTTTGTTATACTGAAGGTTTTGTGTTTAAAATCTTTTTTACATCGAGCTGTGTTTTTCCAAGAAAGCCAATTTATTCAGCATTCTCAAAAAAAAAAACAAAAAAAAACAATGGACTGTGTGATGGAAATTCTTTTAAAAACATTCCACAGTGTATGACCTTTGGGTTACCTCACTCCCCTGAACCTCTGTGTTATTGGAGAAAGCTGTAAAAGTCATTATCAGACGTTTAATGGTTAAGGCCATTTTTCAGGGTGATGCCTTTGGGAGAGTAGATGGTTGTTTCTAGGTAACCTTGTCACCTTTGAACCCGAGAAGGGTCTAGGGTCGTAAAACACAGACTCTTTGCAGTTGAGATAACACTGTCTTGTTCTGGTATAAATACTGTGTGTAAATAGCGTTCGGGGCTCTATTCAACTGACTTGCTCGGTGACAAAGTCATTCAAACGCTGAATGCCTTTGAATAAAACTTATTAAGACAAAGTCCGGATTTTTTCTTCTTGTGAGTCAACTTCTCTCCACTTAGATAAGAAAATTCCACAACAATTTTGGCGTCACGAACAGGATCTAACGTGCCAGAGGAGACCGCAGGAGGGGGACACGGACGCCTGGCCAGCCTGAGACGTAGTCTTCAGTCCACTTCCATATTACGGTGGTGGAGTCTGGGTGCCCGCCTGCGGCTTCTGGCCGATTGGATCCGAACTAATTGTCTACAAATATATCTGGGTGAGAAGTTGCTCTGTATGATATAATGTATATTATTTTGTTTTTTTTTATTACACATTAACCATCATCTCCTAATTAATTAATTAGGTTCTGGAGTTGCGAGAGGGAGGACATCAGCTGTATGCCAGGTCACCCTGTAAGGATACAGGGAGGTTGTTATTGGTAATGATAACATAAAGCAGAACACAGGGTTTTGCGGGTGGTTTTTTGCAATTTTCTACACCTCATAAAGGAGAAAAGCCAGTCGGCAGACGTGCCGCTGAACGGGTAAAAAGGAAAAATGGGTTCCAGAACCTCAAAGGCATCAGGGGTATCTCCTTCTCCAGACTCTGCGATTTATAAAATAATGAAAGAAAAAGGTGGAGATGATTGTGTTACATGTGCTTTAATTTGGGAGGACAAGTTTGGTTTTCCACAAGGTGGAAGTTTGAGTGTAAATCAGTTGAATAAAATAAAACAGTTGATGGATGGTGATTGGGAGACAATAAAAAATAAAAAAAGGATTAAAAAACAAGATTTAGATCAGAGAGAAAAATGGGTAAAATGTTGGAATGAATGGATTACGGAGGCTATGCGTAGGGAAAGAAAATCCGAATTGAAACAGATGGCAGGGGGAAAAGATTTGTCCGGGGACGTGGGAAACAGGTATGACAATGCTGGTCGTGCTGTTGAAGACCCCACGTTTCCACCTCCATATAGAGCTAGTGATGCTTCACCCTCCTGTCTATATCCATCTTTACAGACGGAGTTGCGGGCCCTCCAGATGGCAGACCTCGATCTAGACTCCCGTCCTCCTCCAGCAGCGGGCCAACCAGCAGCGGGCCAACCAGCAGCGGGCCAACCAGCAAATCTGCCCGCAAGTCAGCCAGGACAACTCGCCAGTCCGCTTCAGTATCAGCCCGTGAATCAACTCACACATCCACCTGCAGTGCAGGCTGACCTCATCGAGCACAGCGGCCCCAGCGGAGCGGAAGGTATGATTATGCACCAGCCTACAGATGAGCAGCGACCGGGTTCATCAAAGGACCAGCAAATACCTCTCCTCTCCTGTTAGCTTCCATGAGTTTACATGGTTACGGAGTGGAAGACAACGAGAAGAAGATAAAAAAGAAGAAGGAGAGTATCAATGCCCTATGTTGGAAGTAGCCGGAACAAATGAGCCTCAGTTGGTGTTTCGACCGTGGACTGCAGCAGACATCCAAGCCAGCGCCGCGTTACTTACGGATCCCGTAGGAGACGGAAGAAAGTTTGCTACGGAATTTAAAGCTTTATGCCATGAAATGAGACCTACTGGCACAGAAATTCGCCGGCTCCTCGCAGCAAAAATCAAACCTGGAGAGTTAGTTGGTCTGAGATTGCCAGGTCCTGCAGTGCGCCTTGTCATGACAACTGGAGGTGAAAATGGTGATTTAAATCATCGTAAAGGACCATGGTATAATGCCATAGAACATTTGTGCACTGACTTGATCACAAAATTTCCACAGAGGAGTGATTGTGCCGTGCTACAACAAGTCAAACAACGTCCTGATGAGACTGTCGCTGATTTTCTTTACCGGATGGAAGAAGCGTTCAATAAACATTCAGGTATGGAGCGCCCCGCTAACCTTACTGTTTTGGGCCCCTGGGAAAAGATGCTGTGTGGATATACTGGTCCTTCTCAAAATATTAGCATATTGTGATAAAGTTCATTATTTTCCATAATGTCATGATGAAAATTTAACATTCATATATTTTAGATTCATTGCACACTAACTGAAATATTTCAGGTCTTTTATTGTCTTAATACGGATGATTTTGGCATACAGCTCATGAAAACCCAAAATTCCTATCTCACAAAATTAGCATATCATTAAAAGGGTCTCTAAACGAGCTATGAACCTAATCATCTGAATCAACTAGTTAACTCTAAACACCTGCAAAAGATTCCTGAGGCCTTTAAAACTCCCAGCCTGGTTCATCACTCAAAACCCCAATCATGGGTAAGACTGCCGACCTGACTGCTGTCCAGAAGGCCACTATTGACACCCTCAAGCAAGAGGGTAAGACACAGAAAGAAATTTCTGAACGAATAGGCTGTTCCCAGAGTGCTGTATCAAGGCACCTCAGTGGGAAGTCTGTGGGAAGAAAAAGTGTGGCAGAAAACGCTGCACAACGAGAAGAGGTGACCGGACCCTGAGGAAGATTGTGGAGAAGGGCCGATTCCAGACCTTGGGGGACCTGCGGAAGCAGTGGACTGAGTCTGGAGTAGAAACATCCAGAGCCACCGTGCACAGGCGTGTGCAGGAAATGGGCTACAGGTGCCGCATTCCCCAGGTCAAGCCACTTTTGAACCAGAAACAGCGGCAGAAGCGCCTGACCTTGGCTACAGAGAAGCAGCACTTGACTGTTGCTCAGTGGTCTAAAGTACTTTTTTCGGATGAAAGCAAATTCTGCATGTCATTCGGAAATCAAGGTGCCAGAGTCTGGAGGAAGACTGGGGAGAAGGAAATGCCAAAATGCCAGAAGTCCAGTGTCAAGTACCCACAGTCAGTGATGGTCTGGGGTGCCGTGTCAGCTGCTGGTGTTGGTCCACTGTGTTTTATCAAGGGCAGGGTCAATGCAGCTAGCTATCAGGAGATTTTGGAGCACTTCATGCTTCCATCTGCTGAAAAGCTTTATGGAGATGAAGATTTAATTTTCAGCACGACTTAGCACCTGCTCACAGTGCCAAAACCACTGGTAAATGGTTTACTGACCATGGTATCACTGTGCTCAATTGGCCTACCAACTCTCCTGACCTGAACCCGATAGAGAATCTGTGGGATATTGTGAAGAGAACGTTGAGAGACTCAAGACCCAACACTCTGGATGAGCTAAAGGCCGCTATCGAAGCATCCTGGGCCTCCATAAGACCTCAGCAGTGCCACAGGCTGATTGCCTCCATGCCACTCCGCATTGAAGCCGTCATTTCTGCCAAAGGATTCCCCACCAAGTATTGAGTGTATAACTGTACATGATTATTTGAAGGTTGACGTTTTTTGTATTAAAAACACTCTTCTTTTATTGGTCGGATGAAATATGCTAATTTTGTGAGACAGGAATTTTGGGTTTTCATGAGCTGTATGCCAAAATCAACCGTATTAAGACAATAAAAGACCTGAAATATTTCAGTTAGTGTGCAATGAATCTAAAATATATGAATGTTAAATTTTCATCATTACATTATGGAAAATAATTAACTTTATCACAATATGCTAATATTTTGAGAAGGACCTGTATTATGGAAGGACTTCTCCCTGATATCGCAGCACAAACTAAGACTCATTATGTTGGTTGGAGACATGGGGTGCGTTTTGAGGAGCTGAAAAGACATGCTTTACACAGCGATGATGTTATCAACGACAGGAAGAAGAAAAAAGCGGACAAAAGAGAGACTGATTTGCATAACGCTGCCCTGACCCTGTATTACAGCACAAATCAACGTGGTTCTTTTCCTCGAGGACGAGGCCGGGGACGCCGGAGCAGAGGTTGGGGAAGGGGACAGTGGTCCCGCTCCGATGCTTGCCATAAATGTGGAAAGTTGGGACACTGGAGGAATGAATGTCCAGAGAAACTGCAGCAGCCGGACACCGGTAACTGACGGGGGGAAGACGGGACCCTGGATCTGGCTGCCACTTGCATTGAGGAGGGGTCTCTTAAGGAGCGTGAGGTTTCACAAACACACACACAGTTTCATGAAAATACTGATTCACATAGGTTGCTTGCAGACGCCATATTACACTTAGAAGGTGCCTCCGTAGTTTTACCAGGCACGTATCTCCATACACAGAACCCTGCTTTTAAAAGAATGCCTATGTTTTCTATGATGGTGATGGATGAAGAAATTTCTTTTGTTGTAGATTCAAGAGCGACACACTCTGTTTTATCAGCTAAATGTATCAAAGAGCAGCCAAAACTGAGTGGTCGATATGTTCATTCTGTCTCTGCTTCAGGTGAAACAGTTAGGGAAAGTTTTCCTGTTCCTCTAAAGTGTTCCACTCCACAGGGAGTGCAGTTAAAACACTCTTTTTTGGTGTCTCCTTTGTGTCCTTTAAATTTGATGGGTAGAGATTTGATGTACAGATTAAATATTGCTATTATTTCAAACCCTGATGGACTGACAGTTCACACTCAGAAGGACTTTGACTATGACTACACTGCAGTACATTGGGCCCCAGATCAACCCTTATATGCATATGAGTGGAAGCTTCCAGTTGGTCCTGTTCCTCAACATTTTGTCACATTGGCAGTAAATGCTGTGGCACCTGGTTGTGATTTAATGAGTGCAGATGATCTGCATTGTACTTCACATGTATCTGAAGGACCTGATTTTGATTATGAGGACAGTTGGTACAAAATTACAAATGAGAGATTGTACCTCTCTGGCATGTACTGGAATGATCACACAGCAGCTTTATCTGTGACTTTGACCTCTGAACAGCTGCATTTTTTTCAAGTTTCTGGTTCGGTGCCGCATGTATCATTGGCCAAGTCTGAAAATATGGAATGGAAGGATGTGGGGTTTTTTGTTAGACATTGTCTCCTTGCCACGGATTGGAGGGAGACAGATGTCCCATATGTGTTTGCGTCTCCTTCTCAAAATGCTTTTAAAAGACATTGTCCCACTGTTGTTTCCTGTAATCGTACAGTGCAACTGATTTCACATTCACATCTGTTTTTAGCTACTGCTTCTTCTGCGGATGCAGATCTTGAAGAGCTGCCTGATTCATTGTGGGCTACTCACAAATATGATGTTGGTCTTATTACAGATTGTGAGCCAGTTGTTGTTACTCCTAAATCAAACTACAGGCCATGTCAGAAACAATACTTATTGAAAAAGGAAGCTTTGGAGGGAATTCGTCCTGTTTTTGATTCCCTCCTTAAAGCTGGGGTAATTGTACCCTGTCCAAATTCACCTGTGAGAACACCGTTGTTCCCTGTGAAAAAAATTAGGCCACCTGGAGAGCCTGACGAATGGAGATTTGTCATGGACCTTCAGGCTGTCAACCAGTCTGTTGTGGCCCGTGCACCATCAGTTCCGAACCCTTCTACGATTCTGTCACAAATTCCACCAGAAGCTAAATATTTTTCAGTGATAGACCTGGCAAATGCGTTTTTTTCTGTCCCTGTACACAAGGACAGTCAGTATTGGTTTGTTTTTGAGTTTGATGGGAAGCCATATTGTTTTACTCGTCTTTGTCAGGGCTACACAGAGAGTCCAACTATTTTTAACACAGCTCTGAAGGACTCTTTGGCTGATTTGACTCTGTCTCCTGGAACTGTCCTTACACAGTATGTTGATGATTTATTATTATCAGCAGGATCAGCGGATCAGTGTAGGAAAGACACCTTAAAACTGCTTCAACATCTTCATAAAAAGGGTCACAAAGTTTCACGATCTAAAATGCAGTTTGTACAGGAAGAAGTGACATTTCTTGGTCATGTTCTCTCACATAAAAGCAGAAAAATGTCCCCTCAGCGCATTGAAGCAGTTCTGAAAATCCCAAAACCTGTCACCAAGAAACAAATGATGTCATTTTTGGGTATGACAGGTTATTGCAGAACTCACATTCTGAATTACTCTGAGCTGGAAGCGCCTTTGGCCAGTTTAATATATGGGAGGAGCTTGGCAGCTGCAGACAAAATTGAATGGACAGATGAGGCAGAACTGGCTTTCATTGATTTAAAAACAGCCTTGTCTTCTGCGCCTGCATTGGCTTTACCAAACTCTGACAAGCCATTTATTCAAATGGTGGATGAAAAATCTGGTTTCATGTCATCTGTGTTGTTGCAATTCCATGGTGATAAATTGCGACCTGTGGCTTATTATTCCAGTAAGCTTGATCCAGTTGCAGCTGGGCTGCCTGGTTGTTTGCGAGCTATTGCTGCAGCTGAGAAAGCTGTGTTAGCATCACGTGACATTGTTGGATATAATCCTTTGACAGTTTTTGTTCCACATTCTGTTTCCATCATCCTCCTGGAACAAAAGACGTCTCATCTATCAGCAGCAAGGTGGTTGAGGTATTCTTCAATATTATTGGACATGCTCAACATTACAATTAAACGTTGTAACACTTTAAATCCAGCCACACTACTGCCTACTGAGGAGGATGGTGAAAGTCATGACTGCGCAGCTGTCTTAACTGTTGTTTGTACCCCTCGTCCTGACTTGCAAGACACCCCTTTGACTAACCCTGATCTTATCTTGTATGTAGATGGGTCTTCCTCCCGTTCTGCGGTGGGTCTGAACCAAGTAGGGTTTGCAGTGTGCTCTGACTCAGCTGTTTTGCGCTCAGGTCCTTTGCCAGCGCATTACTCAGTTCAAACAGCTGAATTAATTGCTTTGACTGAAGCTTGCAAGTTGGATAAAGGAAAGACTGTGACTATTTACACAGACTCAAGATATTGTTTCGGAGTGGTGCATGATTTCGGGGCCTTGTGGAAACATCGCTCCTTTTTGAAATCGGATGGAAAACCTAGCTTGAATGCTAGACAAGTGTCTGATCTTATGGATGCTATTATGTTACCCGCACGTTTGGCTGTGGTTAAGTGTGCTGTGCACACAGGACTGTCTGATTTTGTTTCTAGGGGTAATGCAGCCGCGGACTCGGCAGCAAAAACCGCAACTTTGAGGCCTTTCTCCTCAGATGAAACTTTTCTTTCTCTGACTGATCCGCAAGCTGTCACTGTTCCTGAAATGCAATCTTTTGCTACTTCACAGGAAAAAGAAAAATGGCGAAGAGCTGGGTGTATCTTTAACAGCAGTTCTGGCTGGCATGTTTCTGATGGTAGACCATGCCTGCCTAAACATTTTTTTCCCTGGTTTGCTAAATGGACGGATGGATTGGATCATGTGTCCAAAGGGGGAATGCTGGATATGGTTAAAAAATATTGGTATACAAATGGGTTTTCAGTGGTAGCTGAAAATTATTGTAAAAGATGTTTGATCTGTGCTTCTCACAACCCCTCAAGGGTTCCTGCACAATCACAGGCGGCACATCCACCTCCACGGTTCCCATTTCAGCATTTGATGATGGATTTCATTGAGTTGACACCTGCTGAAGGGAAGAAATATTGTTTAGTGGTTGTGGACAGGTTTTCTAAATATGTTGAAGCGTTTCCAACAAAACACGCAGACAGCAGTGCTGTAGCGAAGTCTTTGTTGACAGAGATTCTTCCCCGCTGGGGAATCCCAGAGGTGATTTCCAGTGATAACGGGACACAATTTGTTAACAAAGCTTTGCAAGAAATTAGTAAGCTTCTTGGTTTCCAGTTGAAGACACATTGTGCTTACCACCCACAATCAGGTGGATCAGTAGAACGAGAAAATGGAACAATAAAAAATAAGTTGGCTAAATGCTGTGAAGAAACAGGTTTGTCCTGGCCAAAAGCTCTCCCTCTGGTTCTTATGTAGATGCGGATGAGAAATAGATCCAGAGCTAATTTGAGTCCTTTTGAAATCCTTTTTGGGAGACCTGCAAATACAGGGGGAAGACCGAGTACTAACCTAAGCACACTAACAACTGCTCATTTTGAACATTCCATGTTGGAATATTGTAAGGTTCTGTCACGTTCTCTCTCTCTCTCTCTCAACAGACGGTGAAAGCTGCCTTACCCCCAGTAGCTGACAGACCCCTGCACCAGTTCCAGCCAGGACAGTGGGTGCTGATTAGAGATACCAGGACACGTCACTGGAGAGACAAGCGGTGGAGAGGTCCGTTTCAAATTCTGCTGGTGACTCACACTGCCGTAAAGGTCCAGGAACGTGACACCTGGGTCCATTTTACGCACTGCAAGGTGTTCACTGGAACACCACCCGAGCAGCATCCTGGTTCTGAACCTCCTACCTAGAGGAGCTTCCAACGACCGCCCACCTGTACCAGACTGGTAACAGGGCAGCTTGAAGTGCAGAAGCCACTCAGGAGAGGCAGCAGGATTTTTGTTTTTTTTAAGTTGTTTATAATTAGTTTTCTTTGAGAAAAAACTGTTTGATTTTCTGTACCAGAAGAATGGACATTCCACTTCAAGGTCACGATGCAGTTAAATGGAAGATGGTCTGTTCTGATGCTAATGATTGGTATTGCAAGTATTTTTATAACTCTTGTGTTCATTTGGGAAAAGGTACAGCAAAGACAATGTAAGGCTAATTTGAGGAATTATGCTAATAATACTCATCAGCGGATTCGACAAGAGATTCATCACTTTTCTGACTACTATGATCATGCTGATAATGTCTGGTGGCAACTAATGCATCAAACCGTTAGGAAGATGAGGAATGATAGTTGCTATGTTTGTTGTTTGATTCCACATGCTATTAATGATCAACCATTTTTGGTACCAGTTCCTATTGATACTGCTTATACTCTAGCTACTTTCTTTCCAGATAACCGGTTGGTGGAGGTAATTTTTCCTTGGGTGAGGAATTATACTGTACGGGAAAGCAGAAATGTTAGTAAATTTTCTAGTGAGACTAATTTAACGTGTGCGTCTACAGGAACTCTTTATAGAATTCGGGGTAATAGAAATCCGATTAAAGATCCAGATATTTGTATTGCTCAGGAGGAAAGCACACCTTATTTCCTTGGAAAGACGGAGGGTTGTAAAACTATTATACCAGTTTCATGTGCCTTAACCCACATTAATACATCTAGACCTTGTCCTGTCAGAACTGATCCTTATACTATTTCAGAATCTTTGGCTCCAGATCCTTTTGTGTTAACTCTTAATCTTACAGCCTTACCGAATGGAAGTCAATTGTATGGCATGGCAGGTAAATTAACCAGGGTTCTTGTTACTTTTCCTAGTAGAGATGGGTACTCGTGTCCTAAGAATATGGTTTGGATGTGTGGAAACAGATCCTATCTGTATCTGCCTGCTAATTGGTCTGGAGTATGTTATCTAGCTCACTTACTACCTACGGTCACGACTTATGATTCAATCAGCCCATTATTAGAGAGGAAGACAATGCTCAAACGGCAAAAGAGAGCTAGGCTCCCACATTGGAAAGGGATTTTGGGTACAATTTTTCCTAGTTATGGTGCTGCTAACGCCGCCCATAGGATTAATGAGTTGTCAGTTGAGTTAGAAAATCTTACTGCTTTATCTGAGGAAGGTTTCACTGTTCTAACTACGGAGCACCAGGCTATAAGAACTATGAGTTTGAAAAATAGAATGGCTTTGGATTATCTGTTAGCTGAGAGGGGTGGTGTTTGTCATTTAATTGGGGAACAATGTTGCACTTTTATTCCTGATGTGTCTAATAACATGACAAGTATTCATGATAAGTTTGAGGACTTGCTGACAACCCAACGGAAGGAAAATATGAGTTCCTCTTGGAATCCTTGGTCTTGGTTCTTTGCTGGTGGATGGACATCTTGGTTAGTAAAGATTGGAGTGATTCTTTTAAGTTTCTTTTTGATTTTGATGTTTCTTTCGTGTTATATTATTCCAATGGTTAGGGGAATGGTAATGAGACTGATACATTTTTCCATGTTACCTGTTGATAAGGATGTGAACTTAATTTCTGTTTGTCATGATTGTGATGATTCTGCATTTGAGGTGACAGATGGTATAGATACCGATGGATTTTATGTTGCTTTAATGATGTGCTAACTCTAATGTGTTTGGGGAGTTATTACTGATGTTCAGCATTTTAGTGGTATACATGGAGTTTTGGGGTTTTCTTTTTTTTGCGGTGTTATTGTTTTTTCAGTTTTGTTTTCCTGGTGATTTGCGAACCTTAGCTCTTCGTGAGGGCCATGACTATACGGTGTTTGATTTATATATCTTTTTCTTTTTCTTCTTTGTTTTTTTTCTTTTATTTTGATTCTTTTTCTGGGTGTTGGTTTGCTAGAATTTTTTGTATGATTGTTTTATGATCATAAGGGGGGAGTGTGATGGAAATTCTTTTAAAAACATTCCACAGTGTATGACCTTTGGGTTACCTCACTCCCCTGAACCTCTGTGTTATTGGAGAAAGCTGTAAAAGTCATTATCAGAAGTTTAATGGTTAAGGCCATTTTTCAGGGTGATGCCTTTGGGAGAGTAGATGGTTGTTCCTAGGTAACCTTGTCACCTTTGAACCCGAGAAGGGTCTAGGGTCGTAAAACACAGACTCTTTGCAGTTGAGATAACATTGTCTTGTTCTGGTATAAATACTGTGTGTAAATAGCGTTCAGGGCTCTGTTCAACTGACTTGCTCGGTGACAGAGTCATTCAAACGCTGAATGCCTTTGAATAAAACTTATTAAGACAAAGTCCGGATTTTTTCTTCTTGTGAGTCAACTTCTCTCCTCTTAGATAAGAACATTCCACAACAACTGTCTCCTTAAAGTAGTTGTGCAACAAGACTTTCCATCTGTTGATCATTATGTTTTTTATGTTTTCTTTTGTTTAGGTTTTATTAATTATTGTTGTTACGTTAACACAAACTAGTATTTACAATGCTATTCAAGAAAGTAAGAATTAACAATGCAGTATAAACTTTCTTCTGTTTAGCTAAAACGTTTCAGATTTCTTCGACAGCCACATAAGCTACTTAAAATGTGGATTTCATTTCTATGCCAATTTCAGTAACTGCACTTGTTTGTCAGATGTATGGCATCATGTTCTACACAATGAGTTCCAAGGCTTTCTCATTGTATCAAAAATGATACCAAGTTTAATCAATAAAACTCTAACTGTTACTTGAGTTTTTCCTTTAGCAAATGACAATTAAAAATCTCAGTAGTACTTTGGGAAATTCATTTAAATATGACACTGGAGTCATAACTAACTGCTACATATATTACAACATGGCTTCTACTGATGTGAAGGTTTTTACCTGAAAACATAGTGTTCTTTAGTCCTCGTTGCTGAAGATGTCATTATGATCATGAGGACCATGGACAGTGTCTTAGTAAGCTAACAATGTTTAAGACAGTTTCTGGCTGCGTCCGAAATCTCTAATTGGTAGGGATTCTTTAGCCAAAGCATGCGTTTCTGTCGCGTGATGATGTATGAGTTAAAGGCTGTCCGGAATCGGCACAGCAGTCAGGAGCGCCTTTCCTACCCAGGAAAGAATTCTTAATGTTGACCTCATGAAAGGTGTAGGAACAGGAGCTATAATTAGACCATTTCGGATGCAGCCTCTCTCCCCAACAGGTCACAAATCAGGCAGCAACAGGTGTTCCCTTATCAAAGGTCTTAGGTCTCTGTAAAGTTTTATTGTCCCTGCAGCATCATGAGCAAGTACCATGTTGTTTTCCTCCATCAACAACAAACAAAGCTTATGTAGGTCTACATCACAGGAAATGTCTGATTTCCACAAACAAACATTCACAAACAAAAAATGGTTTTCCATAAAACAAATCTTGTCCATTTCCACCTGGTCAAATCCGGTGATTGTCCCAAATTCTCACAACTGTGTCCAGTTCCTTCTGTAACACACACATACACAATTATTTCCTTAACATTTCAATGGCGTACTATTAAACTTGCTTAGAATTCACTGGATATTTGATTAATTGTAGTTAGTCATCAAGAAGGCTATTAAGTAGTAATAATATTTTTATTATGTGAAGTAATTACATTACTTATAAATACATATTCCCTAATATCTGTGAATTTGTTTTTTTATCTCAAATACAAAGGACACAAATTAAGCTCTTGATGATAATTTATTGTAACAGATTGCCAGCATAAAGACGGAAAACAATAATACCGTACAAAACAACATGCATATTTCAGTTAGACCCATCTGTTACTGTTGTTTTTTTCTCCAATAGCTTAATTATGAAGCACTAAGTGAGATGGTGTGTTCCAATGAGGTGTACTGACTACAAAGAATTGCAGTTGTACTACATATAAACTTTTTTTCATCCATTCTGCACTCCTAGTCACCATGGACATAGTGCTTGCAAGCGCAGAAACCTTACAGGATAGAGAAAACTGACTGGAATTTATGTTAATCTATTTTTTCTCAAAGGTCAGCTTATTTCACAAATTGTCACTGAAGCCATGTGAATATCAAAACGATCTTCATTGTAAAGTTTTACTAGGATTTTTCATTACAAAAAACACAAATAAAAAAGTACTGTCTTATTCCTGTTCCAAAATATCATGAATAATTATCAAGCACACCTAAAAGAATCATAAAGTTTATTGTATTGACCCTGCACACGTTTAAATATGAGGGCTTGTTTTCCCAAAGAGCAGCACGTCTCTTTCTTTCTTGTCGCTATCCAAGATTTTGTGGTGCTGAAAGATGCACAATAGCAACTTAAAATTGAATAGAAATGAATATGTTGATTATTATCAGGCAGACAAGAGCAATCTATGTCCCTGTACAAGTATCAAAGACAGCACAAATAGCTATTTCTTCAAAACAAAAATTGGTGTAAAGAAAAAGGAAAACAAAACATCAAAGGGTAGACTTACCTGGATTATTTTAAGGAAACAGAACTGAATGAGAGCTTTATCTATTAAATCTCCATCAAATTCGCCCAATGCTTGAAACTCCTGTAACACATCTCGCCAGTAGTTTGCATTCTGTCTTCTATAGATTCCCCACCAGCTTTCAATCCTTTGGTTAGATTAACTACATCCTTGTAACACACACAGTCCGTGAAGGGCCCCACTGTCATCTTCTCGCAGGAACTGTTGCAGCCTGTTTACATGAACATTTTCAGTCCCAAAATCAGATCTGATATTCTTTGGATAACCCCCTAGTTCTATGACAGTGCTTAAAAAGTAGGATGGGATTATTCTGGGATTACTGTTTGATGAGTTCGCTTGCATTGAAGGTGAGACATACATACCATATGTATATAGTTATTAATAACTGTTATATTAGTACTCATAAGGCCCAGCATGAGGCTGTATGCTATATTTTAAACACCACAACTTAACACCCTTTCCTCTCAAAGTGTTTAATATTAAGAACTACACTAATGTCTCACATGCTCAGTGCAGAACAAAAGACTGTATTGTAAAATGTTTCATTTATTATATTTGGCAGGCCAAATTTCTTCAGAAGTGGAATGAAGGGCTGAAAAGATGGCAATAAAAGAGAACAGGTTCATAAAAGAAGGAACAATTTTAATAAAATGTTTCAAAAGCTCTTGGCATAATTAAAATAAATACATGTATTTTAGGATTTTACAGTTTGACTAAGATTTAAGAAAATGGTAATTGGACTGAACTTATATAGCACTTTTCCAGTCATACAGACCGCTCAAAGCACTTTACACTAGCGCCACATTCACCCAATTGCACTCACTAACACATTCATACACCGATACGCAGATCGGTAGGCAACTTGAGGTTAAGTGCCTTGCCCAGGGGCACATTGACATATGGCAGGAGGAAGCTGGAATCAAACCCACAACCTTCTGATTGCAAGACGACTACTCTTCCTACTGAGCCACAGTCGCCTCTAAAATCAACTTTATACCACTTATACCACATAATAAAGACAATTGAGCCTGAGGAGTGGGACACTTTGATGAGAATGTCACGTTTAAAAAGGTACTTTATGTAGATGACAAAATAAGCACATTTATCTGGCCCATAGTAAACAACTCTGGGTTTAAGAAAACGTTTTGTCAGTAAAAGTTCAGATTTTTTCTAAATATCTCAAAAATGTGTCATTTTCTGCTTCAGCAAAATGGTTTTTCCATCAGTCCTAAACTATGTTTCTCCATATCCTACATTCAGCTTCTAACAAAAGTTAAAACCAAGTAAAATTATTGCAAACCTTTTTTGTTTTATTCACAATAATTTACATTCAGTCTAAAACCAGCCAAGACAGAGAACTGGTACAATATGTCCTATGTTATTGGGGCCTGCCATAGCATTGCATGGAGGCACCTATTACTATTCACCTCTAAACTGGACTCTTTATTATTTTTCTTCCGTCCAGATTAATGCGGCCCGAACCGCAGCGTGCACACCCTCCGGGACCGAGCCGGACGTTTTGATATATATATTGTATATATATCAAAACGTCCGGCTCGGTCCCGGAGGGTGTGCTATTACTTTTATTGGCGTTTCGAGTTACCATGGCAACGTAATTAACGAAAAACCGCCCCCCAAAATCCCCATAGGAATGAATGGAGTCAGGGGCGGAGGAATCCTCAAAATTCACTGTTTTTGAGGCTCTACTGTATTGCCATACTTTCACCTAGAAACACAGTTTGACTTTCAGTTTGTAGAAAAATCCGCCGACTCTTCTGAAATGAAAAAGGTTTGTTGATAACTGCTACGGTTTCTCTAAAATTAGACTTCAAGCGACACAAAGTTTGCAACAAAATCACACTCTAACAGTGGAGATGGCAGTTACTAGAGTGTAGAAAGAGGTGATTTTTTCAGGAAAAATTATTTTTAACTGGCACTCACGGCCACAAATTTCGCTCTAAAGTCACAATTTTCGGTCAGTTTGTAGGGCCGGGCCTCTGCTTTCACACAATAACTTTAAAATTGTTCTAGGTTTCATAGATTTCTGTCAAAGACTCACAGGAATTCTGTAGGCCTCCCATGTATTTTCAATGAGAGTTTGACCAGTAATCCATGAGTGACACCATTTATTTCCTCCTATTTTATACTGTGAATGACATAGAGCTATGAAAATCTCCATGATTGGGGACGAGGGATAGCTGTCGCCCACAGTTTGAAAAAATTTCAAATACCATGTACGGTTTCCGAGATATTAGACTTTGGTCGGGAGCATGTTCAGGCATTTTTGTCTTTATCTCCATTTTCCCTCTCTTTTCATCCAGTGTTGTGCCTTTATTATTATATTTTCAAAACTAAAGGATGAATATTAATGTTCCCCTGTCCGTTCTGATAAAAACGGTCCAAGAATGACATTGATCGCCCCTACGGTTTCCGAGTTATGGCCAGTCGTTCGGGAGCATGCGCCTCTATGTTATAAAGCCAGGCCAGGGGCAGACACAGAGTGAGGTGCTGCGTGAGTGAGAAACAGCAGGTGTCAAGTTATACTGACGCTCTTTGCTGATTGGCTGATTCATTCCTCACTGTTCTATTTATAGCTCTATGTATCTCCTACTGTATATGTCTGGATGTGATTCTGTCTTTCTTTCTGCCTCTCTGTGTCTCACACACAGACACACACACACACACCCACACACAGACACACACCCACACACGCATGCATGGATTACTATCTTTGCATTGACTTTCATTGATTTTCATTCATTTCTATGGCTTAAACCTGACCCGACCCCTAACCCTTTGACCATCTTCATAGGAGGCAACTACATGGCGGCCATGTTCTGTGGGATACTTAAACAGCATGTACTGCTGTTCCAACACCCAGACAACAGTGATTAACCCTAAAGGGCAATTTCTTTCATCAACCCTCCATGCTTACTAATGATTATTTAAAGCTTATAATAACATACACAATGGTTTTAGAATAGCAAGCATGTTCTATATAACTAATAGAAATAACCCAGACCTGAAAGGACAACCATGCTTGATTTTCAAAATAAGACAAAACATGCTCTACAAAATAAAAGCCCTTACATTTTAAACTATAGATTCATTGAAGGACTGGCCTTTACACTATTTTTGAAGCTCATCAAGTGTTGGAAATGGGATTATGTTGGCCCTTTTAAAATAAGGCTTACTGAAACTTTCAAAATAAAAGCCTCAGTCTTCCAGAGTTACTATGGATTTTGTGAACTGACAAGAGCATAGAAAATGATTTTTAAACAGCAAACGAGTTCTATTTAACTAATGGAACTAACCCAGACCTGAAGGGACAACCATGCTGGACTTTCAAAATAAGACAAAACATGCTCTACAAAATAAAAGCCTTGGCATTTTAAACCATAGATCATTTCAGGACTGGGCTTCACACTAATGTTGAAACTCACCCAGTGTTGGCTTTTTAAAATAAGGCTTACTGAAAATTTCAAAATAAAAGCCTCAGTCTTCCAGAGTTACTAGTAATTTTTTTAAACTGATAATAGCATAGACAATGAATTTTAAATAGCAAGCTGCGGTCTGAGAAGCACGCATCAAGAGGCAGGCCCCGTCTAAATTTCTTCCGAAATTTTCTAGTTTTAACTTCAAATTACAGGGGTTGTACAATGAAACTGAAACATCTGGTTTTAGACCACAATAATTTATTAGTATGGTGTAGGGCCTCCTTTTGCAGCCAATACAGTGTCAATTCATCTTGGGAATGACATATACAAGTCCTGCACAGTGGTCAAAGGGATTTTAAGCCATTCTTCTTGCAGGATGGTGGCCAGGTCACTACGTGATACTGGTGGAGGAAAACGTTTCCTGACTCGCTCCTCCAAAACACCCCAAAGTGGCTCAATAATATTTAGATCTGGTGACTGTGCAGGCCATGGAAGATGTTCAACTTCACTTTCATGTTCATCAAACCAATTTTTCACCAGTCTTGCTGTGTGTATTGGTGCATTGTCATCCTGATACACGGCACCGCCTTCAGGATACAATGCTTGAACCATTGGATGCACATGCTCCTCAAGAATGGTTCGGTAGTCCTTGGCAGCCCAATACTTGTGCCCATCTAGCACAAGTATTGGGCCAAGGGAATGCCATGATATGGCAGCCCAAACCATCACTGATCCACCCCCATGCTTCACTCTGGGCATGCAACAGTCTGGGTGGTACGCTTCTTTGGGGCTTCTCCACACCGTAACTCTCAGGGATGTGGGGAAAACAGTAAAGGTGGACTCATCAGAGAACAATACATGTTTCATATTGTCCACAGCCCAAGATTTGCGCTCCTTGCACCATTGAAACCGACGTTTGGCATTGGCATGAGTGACCAAAGGTTTGGCTATAGCAGCCCAGCCGTGTATATTGACCCTGTGGAGCTCCCGACGGACAGTTCTGGTGGAAACAGGAGAGTTGAGGTGCACGTTTAATTCTGCCGTGATTTGGGCAGCCATGGTTTTATGTTTTTAGGATACAATCCGGGTTAGCACCCGAACATCCCTTTCAGACAGCTTCCTCTTGCGTCCACAGTTAATCCTGTTGGATGTGGTTTGTCCTTCTTGGTGGTATGCTGACATTACCCTGGATACCATGGCTCTTGATACATCACAAAGACTTGCTGTCTTGGTCACAGATGCGCCAGCAAGATGTGTACCAACAATTTGTCCTCTTTTGAACTCTGGTATGTCACCCATAATGTTGTGTGCATTTCAATATTTTGAGCAAAACTGTGCTCTTACCCTGCTAATTGAACCTTCACACTCTGCACTTATTGGTGCAATGTGCAATCAATGAAGACTGGTTACCAGGCTGGTCCAATTTAGCCATGAAACCTCCCACACTAAAATGACAGGTGTTTCAGTTTCATTGTCCAACCCCTTTACTTATAAACTGTCTCATGGAAATTTAAACATTTTCGGTTTGGGCTAATGCCCCCAATGTTTTGAGACCCTAAAAACACCCCTGTCAATGACATTAACTGTTAAAACATACATATTACTACATGCCGTGATCCTCTTGGGGAGGCAGGTGGTCTAGTTGGCGGGGTGGGGCGCCCCCCTTGAATAGTCATAGAGGAAACGCTGCAGGTGCTTCCTCAAATTAGAAGTATTCCCACCACTGGCCTTGCACATTGCATTGCAAATATTGTAGCGAGCGTAATCTGCACTGCGTTTTGAAAAGTGGAGCCATACTTTCAAGCGCTTTCTATCACCCATGCTTTGTTGACGGTAGCAGTGGCTACTGACATTACTCTCTTGTGCGCGCAATGCTGTTTTCATGTCCGGCATGGAAAATCACCCACTTTTCCAATCCCTCAGTATGACAATGATGCGTTTAGGTACCGAAACATGGTACCGTTTGATTTTACGTGAATCAATATTCTGTAGTACTGACAGGACTCGGTCGGTACCTATAAAAGTATCGAATTCGGTACCCATCCCTAATTGCTTGCATATTATTTTTGTTCAAAAATTTACAATTAACGTGAAACATTTACCTGCCAGACACCAACAATAGCATTAGCAATCAGGATGAGAAGGATGACGAAGGGTTCAACGAATGCAGTGATGGTCCCCTCTCCTTCTTCAAACCATGCAAGGGTCTACAGAACAGAGAGGAGCCAGAGAGAAAGGAGAGAGTTTATGTGCATTATGGTACTAATCTCATTTGAAATCAATTGCTATCCTTGGAATACAGGGATGTTCAGACCCAGGCAGGTACCCACTCAGGGTCCAGTGAAGACATTTTGGAATTATTTATATCAGAATCCCTCATGAAACTCAGCACAGGATACCTGTAATTGTTATTCTGTGTGATTATATCAGTCACCGATGAGCCTTTGAGAAACTGCTGCCGTCTATCCGTCATGTGGCCTGATATCAACAGACAGATATCCCCAGACAGCTCAGTCTAGACAAAAGCTACACAGAGTGCAAACTGCCCAGGTAAGCCTTCAAACTAAAGCCCTAAGTTTAAGAGAACAACTTTTTGGTAATATTTGACTGCACACTATTAACTGGAACCACATAAAAAATTATATGAGCTGAATATTTAACAAATCCTATCAGAACATCTAGTAAACATGCTAGCACTTCAGCTAACTGCTCAGGATAAAACCTTTGGCAGCAGTAAGAACAAATGAGCTCATTGAATACTGTAGGTGAGTCAAGTTAGACATAGGTTAAGAAACAAATAATAAACCTATATCTTATTTTGTGATGTACTCCCAGAACATTTTAGTAGTTTTTCTAAGCTTTTTGACCCTTTGATGGAGCATCTAGGAGGAGGATATGTAAATCTAATTCCTTTCCACCCACAATGCAATTTATCAAACCTGAAACAGATTGCAGTGCTGTTTTCGGATCTATATTTAGCACTTTTGAAAGGCATATGAAAACTGGCATGCAAAAATGTTGTGTTAATATTATAAACAACACTGAACATTAACAGCCACCAGAGACCAGAAAACCATCGTGGAGCCGAAGGGACATTGAAGGAAAAATAAATAATAAAAAACTGTACGCTCCTTGTTTGCAAGACAGGGGGCAGGAGCACTGAGGGGTTGGGGTGAATTTGTGTGGTGGTTGTTATTATTATTAATATCAATAATAATAATAATAAATGTAATTTTATAATTATTAGTAGTAGTATTACCATTATTATTAGCTCCAACTCCATTACTTCAAACTTCATTTTTCCATTATGGGTTCCTCCTTTTCGACACTCCATGATGTCAGCCAGTAGCACACACAATTTCCTCATTTAAATAGGGCATTAAACATGTGCATCTCTTTTGCACATGTTATCCATTGCACATGCAATCACTGTAGATCACACACAAAACGCCCCTTTTATTGTACATGCAATAATTTTTTGCCCAAGCAATTTAGCGCTCCTTATTTTGAATCTTTGAAGATCAGGCCCAAAGTTTTTTAAACAAAAATACAAAGTATACACAGTTGCTCTTTTTAAATGTTATTGATTAGTTCTGTTTGAAAGTAGACATTGTTGTGGTTGTATTTCCTTACAAAAGAAATGCATGCAGCCAGCAGCAATATTCGAACCAACAGATCTTCAAACTGTTCCAGGACCAGCTCCCAAAGTGATTTTCCTGCAGAGTGAGAGTAAAACAATTACAGCACAGTAAGGATTACAGGAAAACACACAGGGGCAGATGAAGCAGTAGTACTGCTAAGCTGGTATGATAAGATACAAAACAAGATAGTAGTGAAAACATATACAATGTACAATGTATATTGTATGTACACTCTATACTGTCAAAAGTAGTAGGTCACAGGACCAAATCAATGAACTCCAGTATTCCAATCACTTCCATGGTTGCAGGCGTATAAAGTTTGGTGTGGAAAAACTTGACTGGACTGCACAGAGGTCCAAAATAAAGCTTCTTGAACACCTTTGGGATAAATTAGAGTGGAGGCTGCAGTTCTGGTTTTCTTATCAATGAACACACTCCTAAACCTTGTGGAAGATGTTTACAGAAGAGTTAAAGTTGCTATTGCTTGCAATGGTGGGTCCACCAAAAAAAGACCTTATAGATTAAGAAAAGGATGTCATCAAAGTTAATGTACATATAGAATATGTGTGGATGCATAATAGTGTATGTTAGATTACCTTCTTCTGCAGGCAATTCTATAAGTTAAAGAGAAACAAGGGTAAAGAAAAAGTCAACAAAGCACTATGGCAAGAGGTATTAAAACACCATTTATAAAGAATGCTTTGCAGGGACATTTTGTGTAGTTTTCTATAAAGTTAGAAACATGATCAGTTATGTAACAGGGTGGCAATTAAAAATGTTCAGTCAACATATTTGCATAAAGGCTTTGAAGACTTCTGGTAATGTTTCTTTGCAAACAAATAAATAAATAAAACATATCTATACCATTGGGTCCCCATCTCTCCCTGTTCTTCTTCTGCTGCTCACAGCTCAGCCCCGTAGATTCATTCACACTGAAGAAGCCCAAAACCTCCTCCACTGTTTTAGTATGTGCATTCTCCATCACTGCTGTTAAAAGGGAAATACATGAGGAAATAAGTTATTTGACTGTTACAGTATTTACCATTTCTACATCAGGTGAACAATGCAGCTGCCCTACATTTAATAAAAATCACAACAGTATAGATATCTGTAGTCTCTCTCTCTCTATATATATATATCTATATATACGTCTCTGTGTGTGTATATAAATATGTGTCGTTATATTTACATCTATCTGTCTATCTATCTATCTATCTATCTATCTATCTATCTATCTATCTATCTATCTATCTATCTATCTATCTATCTATCTATCTATCTATCTATCTATCTATCTATCTATCTATCTATCTATCTATCTATAAAATGATGATATATTAGTTTATCTAATAACAACACACTAGCTAAACAAATGTAGATCGACTTCTCCGAAACATGACATTTGAGCTTTCAGGGTTACCGTAATTCCCCTGTGGTGCGAGCACAGCGCGACGGTTCCGAGCCTGCAACAAGCACGCGCCTTTTTTGCCGCGTGAGCGGCAAGGAGACAGCTGCGTGGAGCTGACACCCCACCCACTTGAAAAATTCCAGCAAATAGACAGAATGGTTAGTGCTTCGTTTGTGCAGGTTTGTGCCGTTAAAATTTTTGTTTGTGCTGTTTTGGTTTCTGAGATATTAAAGATAATTTTTTAGGTCATCCAGAGGTCACCATCCCCCCATTTTACTCCGAATTGAACCGGAGTGGGCTCATTTTGTAGTGCTTCGTTTGTGCAGGTTTGTGCCGTTAAAATTTTTGTTTGTGCTGTTTTAATATCTGAGATATTATAAGGTTTAATTTCGGCCGATGACGTCACCATCCCCCCATTTTACTCCGAATTCAACCGGAGTGGGCTCATTTTTTAGTGCTTCGTTTGTGCAGGTTTGTGCCGTTAAAATTTTCGTTTGTGCTGTTTAAATTTCTGAGTTATTATAAGGTTTAATTTCGGCCGATGACGTCACCATCCCCCCATTTTACTCCGAATTGAACCGGAGTGGGCTCATTTTTTAGTGCTTCGTTTGTGCAGGTTTGTGCCGTTAAAATTTTTGTTTGTGCTGTTTTGGTTTCTGAGATATTAAAGATTATTTTTTAGGTCATCCAGAGGTCACCATCCCCCCATTTTACTCCGAATTGAACCGTAGTGGGCTCATTTTTTAGTGCTTCGTTTGTGCAGGTTTGTGCCGTTAAAATTTTCGTTTGTGCTGTTTTGGTTTATGAGATATTATAAGGTTTAATTTCGGCCGATGACGTCACCATCCCCCCATTTTACTTCGAATTCAACCGGAGTGGGCTCATTTTTTAGTGCTTCGTTTGTGCAGGTTTGTGCCGTTAAAATTTTTGTTTGTGCTGTTTTGGTTTATGAGATATTATAAGGTTTAATTTCGGCCGATGACGTCACCATCCTCCCATTTTACTCCGAATTGAACCGGAGTGGGCTCATTTTTTAGTACTTCGTTTGTGCAGGTTTGTGCCGTTAAAATTTTCGTTTGTGCTGTTTTAATTTCTGAGATATTATAAGGTTTAATTTCGGCCGATGACGTCACCATCCCCCAATTTTACTCCGAATTGAACCGGAGTGGGCTCATTTTTTAGTGCTTCGTTTGTGCAGGTTTGTGCCGTTAAAATTTTTGTTTGTGCTGTTTTGGTTTATGAGATATTATAAGGTTTAATTTCGGCCGATGACGTCACCATCCCCCCATTTTACTCCGAATTCAACCGGAGTGGGCTCATTTTTAGTGCTTCGTTTGTGCAGGTTTGTGCCGTTAAAATTTTCGTTTGTGCTGCTTTAATATCTGAGATATTATAAGGTTTAATTTCGGCCGATGATGTCACCATCCCCCCATTTTACTCCGAATTGAACCGGAGTGGGTTCATTTTTTAGTGCTTCGTTTGTGCAGGTTTGTGCCGTTAAAATTTTTGTTTGTGCTGTTTTGGTTTATGAGATATTATAAGGTTTAATTTCGGCCGATGACGTCACCATCCCCCCATTTTACTCCGAATTGAACCGGAGTGGGCTCATTTTTTAGTGCTTCGTTTGTGCAGGTTTGTGCCGTTAAAATTTTTGTTTGTGCTGTTTTGGTTTATGAGATATTATAAGGTTTAATTTCGGCCGATGACGTCACCATCCCCCCATTTTACTCCGAATTCAACCGGAGTGGGCTCATTTTTTAGTGCTTCGTTTGTGCAGGTTTGTGCCGTTAAAATTTTCGTTTGTGCTGTTTTGGTTTATGAGATATTATAAGGTTTAATTTCGGCCGATGACGTCACCATCCCCCCATTTTACTTCGAATTCAACCGGAGTGGGCTCATTTTTTAGTGCTTCGTTTGTGCAGGTTTGTGCCGTTAAAATTTTTGTTTGTGCTGTTTTGGTTTATGAGATATTATAAGGTTTAATTTCGGCCGATGACGTCACCATCCCCCCATTTTACTTCGAATTCAACCGGAGTGGGCTCATTTTTTAGTGCTTCGTTTGTGCAGGTTTGTGCCGTTAAAATTTTTGTTTGTGCTGTTTTGGTTTATGAGATATTATAAGGTTTAATTTCGGCCGATGACGTCACCATCCTCCCATTTTACTCCAAATTGAACCGGAGTGGGCTCATTTTTTAGTGCTTCGTTTGTGCAGGTTTGTGCCGTTAAAATTTTCGTTTGTGCTGCTTTAATATCTGAGATATTATAAGGTTTAATTTCGGCCGATGACGTCACCATCCCCCCATTTTACTCCGAATTGAACCGGAGTGGGCTCATTTTTTAGTGCTTCGTTTGTGCAGGTTTGTGCCGTTAAAATTTTCATTTGTGCTGTTTTAATTTCTGAGATATTATAAGGTTTAATTTCGGCCGATGACGTCACCATCCCCCCATTTTACTCCGAATTGAACCGGAGTGGGCTCATTTTTTAGTGCTTCGTTTGTGCAGGTTTGTGCCGTTAAAATTTTTGTTTGTGCTGTTTTGGTTTATGAGATATTATAAGGTTTAATTTCGGCCGATGACGTCACCATCCCCCCATTTTATTCCGAATTGAACCGGAGTGGGCTCATTTTTTAGTGCTTTGTTTGTGCAGGTTTGTGCCGTTAAAATTTTTGTTTGTGCTGTTTTGGTTTATGAGATATTATAAGGTTTAATTTCGGCCGATGACGTCACCATCCCCCCATTTTACTCCGTATTGAACCGGAGTGGGCTCATTTTTTAGTGCTTCGTTTGTGCAGGTTTGTGCCGTTAAAATTTTCGATTGTGCTGTTTTAATTTCTGAGATATTATAAGGTTTAATTTCGGCCGATGACGTCACCATCCCCCCATTTTACTCCGAATTGAACCGGAGTGGGCTCATTTTTTAGTGCTTCGTTTGTGCAGGTTTGTGCCGTTAAAATTTTTGTTTGTGCTGTTTTGGTTTCTGAGATATTAAAGATTATTTTTTAGGTCATCCAGAGGTCACCATCCCCCCATTTTGCTCCGAATTGAACCGGAGTGGGCTCATTTTTTAGTGCTTCGTTTGTGCAGGTTTGTGCCGTTAAAATTTTTGTTTGTGCTGTTTTGGTTTCTGAGATATTAAAGATTATTTTTTAGGACATCCAGAGGTCACCATCCCCCCATTTTACTCCGAATTGAACCGGAGTGGGCTCATTTTGTAGTGCTTCGTTTGTGCAGGTTTGTGCCGTTAAAATTTTTGTTTGTGCTGTTTTAATATCTGAGATATTATAAGGTTTAATTTCGGCCGATGACGTCACCATCCCCCCATTTTACTCCGAATTCAACCGGAGTGGGCTCATTTTTTAGTGCTTCGTTTGTGCAGGTTTGTGCCGTTAAAATTTTCGTTTGTGCTGTTTAAATTTCTGAGATATTATAAGGTTTAATTTCGGCCGATGACGTCACCATCCCCCCATTTTACTCCGAATTGAACCGGAGTGGGCTCATTTTTTAGTGCTTCGTTTGTGCAGGTTTGTGCCGTTAAAATTTTCGTTTGTGCTGTTTTAATTTCTGAGATATTATAAGGTTTAATTTCGGCCGATGACGTCACCATCCCCCCATTTTACTCCGAATTGAACCGGAGTGGGCTCATTTTTTAGTGCTTCGTTTGTGCAGGTTTGTGCCGTTAAAATTTTCGTTTGTGCTGTTTTGGTTTATGAGATATTATAAGGTTTAATTTCGGCCGATGACGTCACCATCCCCCCATTTTACTTCGAATTCAACCGGAGTGGGCTCATTTTTTAGTGCTTCGTTTGTGCAGGTTTGTGCCGTTAAAATTTTTGTTTGTGCTGTTTTGGTTTATGAGATATTATAAGGTTTAATTTCGGCCGATGACGTCACCATCCTCCCATTTTACTCCGAATTGAACCGGAGTGGGCTAATTTTTTAGTACTTCGTTTGTGCAGGTTTGTGCCGTTAAAATTTTCGTTTGTGCTGTTTTAATTTCTGAGATATTATAAGGTTTAATTTCGGCCGATGACGTCACCATCCCCCCATTTTACTCCGAATTGAACCGGAGTGGGCTCATTTTTTAGTGCTTCGTTTGTGCAGGTTTGTGCCGTTAAAATTTTTGTTTGTGCTGTTTTGGTTTATGAGATATTATAAGGTTTAATTTCGGCCGATGACGTCACCATCCCCCCATTTTACTCCGAATTCAACCGGAGTGGGCTCATTTTTTAGTGCTTCGTTTGTGCAGGTTTGTGCCGTTAAAATTTTTGTTTGTGCTGCTTTAATATCTGAGATATTATAAGGTTTAATTTCGGCCGATGATGTCACCATCCCCCCATTTTACTCCGAATTGAACCGGAGTGGGTTCATTTTTTAGTGCTTCGTTTGTGCAGGTTTGTGCCGTTAAAATTTTCGTTTGTGCTGTTTTGGTTTATGAGATATTATAAGGTTTAATTTCGGCCGATGACGTCACCATCCCCCCATTTTACACCGAATTCAACCGGAGTGGGCTCATTTTTTAGTGCTTCGTTTGTGCAGGTTTGTGCCGTTAAAATTTTCGTTTGTGCTGCTTTAATATCTGAGATATTATAAGGTTTAATTTCGGCCGATGACGTCACCATCCCCCCATTTTACTCCGAATTGAACCGGAGTGGGCTCATTTTTTAGTGCTTCGTTTGTGCAGGTTTGTGCCGTTAAAATTTTTGTTTGTGCTGTTTTGGTTTATGAGATATTATAAGGTTTAATTTCGGCCGATGATGTCACCATCCCCCCATTTTACTCCGAATTGAACCGGAGTGGGTTCATTTTTTAGTGGTTCGTTTGTGCAGGTTTGTGCCGTTAAAATTTTTGTTTGTGCTGTTTTGGTTTATGAGATATTATAAGGTTTAATTTCGGCCGATGACGTCACCATCCCCCCATTTTACTCCGAATTCAACCGGAGTGGGCTCATTTTTTAGTGCTTCGTTTGTGCAGGTTTGTGCCGTTAAAATTTTCGTTTGTGCTGTTTTGGTTTATGAGATATTATAAGGTTTAATTTCGGCCGATGACGTCACCATCCCCCCATTTTACTTCGAATTCAACCGGAGTGGGCTCATTTTTTAGTGCTTCGTTTGTGCAGGTTTGTGCCGTTAAAATTTTTGTTTGTGCTGTTTTGGTTTATGAGATATTATAAGGTTTAATTTCGGCCGATGACGTCACCATCCCCCCATTTTACTTCGAATTCAACCGGAGTGGGCTCATTTTTTAGTGCTTCGTTTGTGCAGGTTTGTGCCGTTAAAATTTTTGTTTGTGCTGTTTTGGTTTATGAGATATTATAAGGTTTAATTTCGGCCGATGACGTCACCATCCCCCCATTTTACTCCGAATTCAACCGGAGTGGGCTCATTTTTTAGTGCTTCGTTTGTGCAGGTTTGTGCCGTTAAAATTTTTGTTTGTGCTGTTTTGGTTTATGAGATATTATAAGGTTTAATTTCGGCCGATGACGTCACCATCCTCCCATTTTACTCCAAATTGAACCGGAGTGGGCTCATTTTTTAGTGCTTCGTTTGTGCAGGTTTGTGCCGTTAAAATTTTCGTTTGTGCTGCTTTAATATCTGAGATATTATAAGGTTTAATTTCGGCCGATGACGTCACCATCCCCCCATTTTACTCCGAATTCAACCGGAGTGGGCTCATTTTTTAGTGCTTCGTTTGTGCAGGTTTGTGCCGTTAAAATTTTCGTTTGTGCTGTTTTAATTTCTGAGATATTATAAGGTTTAATTTCGGCCGATGACGTCACCATCCCCCCATTTTACTCCGAATTGAACCGGAGTGGGCTCATTTTTTAGTGCTTCGTTTGTGCAGGTTTGTGCCGTTAAAATTTTTGTTTGTGCTGTTTTGGTTTATGAGATATTATAAGGTTTAATTTCGGCCGATGACGTCACCATCCTCCCATTTTACTCCGAATTGAACCGGAGTGGGCTCATTTTTTAGTGCTTCGTTTGTGCAGGTTTGTGCCGTTAAAATTTTCGTTTGTGCTGTTTTAATTTCTGAGATATTATAAGGTTTAATTTCGGCCGATGACGTCACCATCCCCCCATTTTGCTCCGAATTGAACCGGAGTGGGCTCATTTTTTAGTGCTTCGTTTGTGCAGGTTTGTGCCGTTAAAATTTTTGTTTGTGCTGTTTTGGTTTCTGAGATATTAAAGATTATTTTTTAGGTCATCCAGAGGTCACCATCCCCCCATTTTGCTCCGAATTGAACCGGAGTGGGCTCATTTTTTAGTGCTTCGTTTGTGCAGGTTTGTGCCGTTAAAATTTTTGTTTGTGCTGTTTTGGTTTCTGAGATATTAAAGATTATTTTTTAGGTCATCCAGAGGTCACCATCCCCCCATTTTACTCCGAATTGAACCGGAGTGGGCTCATTTTTTAGTGCTTCGTTTGTGCAGGTTTGTGCCGTTAAAATTTTTGTTTGTGCTGTTTTGGTTTATGAGATATTATAAGGTTTAATTTCAGCCGATGACGTCACCATCCCCCCATTTTACTCCGAATTCAACCGGAGTGGGCTCATTTTTTAGTGCTTCGTTTGTGCAGGTTTGTGCCGTTAAAATTTTTGTTTGTGCTGTTTTGGTTTATGAGATATTATAAGGTTTAATTTCGGCCGATGACGTCACCATCCCCCCATTTTACTCCGAATTCAACCGGAGTGGGCTCATTTTTTAGTGCTTCGTTTGTGCAGGTTTGTGCCGTTAAAATTTTCGTTTGTGCTGTTTTAATTTCTGAGATATTATAAGGTTTAATTTCGGCCGATGACGTCACCATCCCCCCATTTTACTCCGAATTGAACCAGAGTGGGCTCATTTTTTAGTGCTTCGTTTGTGCAGGTTTGTGCCGTTAAAATTTTTGTTTGTGCTGTTTTGGTTTATGAGATATTATAAGGTTTAATTTCGGCCGATGACGTCACCATCCCCCCATTTTACTCCGAATTGAACCGGAGTGGGCTCATTTTTTAGTGCTTCGTTTGTGCAGGTTTGTGCCGTTAAAATTTTTGTTTGTGCTGTTTTGGTTTATGAGATATTATAAGGTTTAATTTCGGCCGATGACGTCACCATCCGCCCATTTTACTCCGAATTGAACCGGAGTGGGCTCATTTTTTAGTGCTTCGTTTGTGCAGGTTTGTGCCGTTAAAATTTTTGTTTGTGCTGTTTTGGTTTATGAGATATTATAAGGTTTAATTTCGGCCGATGACGTCACCATCCTCCCATTTTACTCCGAATTGAACCGGAGTGGGCTCATTTTTTAGTGCTTCGTTTGTGCAGGTTTGTGCCGTTAAAATTTTCGTTTGTGCTGTTTTAATTTCTGAGATATTATAAGGTTTAATTTCGGCCGATGACGTCACCATCCCCCCATTTTGCTCCGAATTGAACCGGAGTGGGCTCATTTTTTTGTGCTTCGTTTGTGCAGGTTTGTGCCGTTAAAATTTTTGTTTGTGCTGTTTTGGTTTCTGAGATATTAAAGATTATTTTTTAGGTCATCCAGAGGTCACCATCCCCCCATTTTTCTCCGAATTGAACCGGAGTGGGCTCATTTTTTAGTGCTTCGTTTGTGCAGGTTTGTGCCGTTAAAATTTTTGTTTGTGCTGTTTTGGTTTCTGAGATATTAAAGATTATTTTTTAGGTCATCCAGAGGTCACCATCCCCCCATTTTACTCCGAATTGAACCGGAGTGGGCTCATTGTTTAGTGCTTCGTTTGTGCAGGTTTGTGCCGTTAAAATTTTTGTTTGTGCTGTTTTGGTTTATGAGATATTATAAGGTTTAATTTCGGCCGATGACGTCACCATCCCCCCATTTTACTCCGAATTCAACCGGAGTGGGCTCATTTTTTAGTGCTTCGTTTGTGCAGGTTTGTGCCGTTAAAATTTTCGTTTGTGCTGTTTTAATTTCTGAGATATTATAAGGTTTAATTTCGGCCGATGACGTCACCATCCCCCCATTTTACTCCGAATTGAACCGGAGTGGGCTCATTTTTTAGTGCTTCGTTTGTGCAGGTTTGTGCCGTTAAAATTTTTGTTTGTGCTGTTTTGGTTTATGAGATATTATAAGGTTTAATTTCGGCCGATGACGTCACCATCCCCCCATTTTACTCCGAATTGAACCGGAGTGGGCTCATTTTTTAGTGCTTCGTTTGTGCAGGTTTGTGCCGTTAAAATTTTTGTTTGTGCTGTTTTGGTTTATGAGATATTATAAGGTTTAATTTCGGCCGATGACGTCACCATCCCCCCATTTTACTCCGTATTGAACCGGAGTGGGCTCATTTTTTAGTGCTTCGTTTGTGCAGGTTTGTGCCGTTAAAATTTTCGATTGTGCTGTTTTAATTTCTGAGATATTATAAGGTTTAATTTCGGCCGATGACGTCACCATCCCCCCATTTTGCTCCGAATTGAACCGGAGTGGGCTCATTTTTTAGTGCTTCGTTTGTGCAGGTTTGTGCCGTTAAAATTTTTGTTTGTGCTGTTTTGGTTTCTGAGATATTAAAGATTATTTTTTAGGTCATCCAGAGGTCACCATCCCCCCATTTTGCTCCGAATTGAACCGGAGTGGGCTCATTTTTTAGTGCTTCGTTTGTGCAAGTTTGTGCCGTTAAAATTTTTGTTTGTGCTGTTTTGGTTTCTGAGATATTAAAGATTATTTTTTAGGTCATCCAGAGGTCACCATCCCCCCATTTTACTCCGAATTGAACCGGAGTGGGCTCATTTTTTAGTGCTTCGTTTGTGCAGGTTTGTGCCGTTAAAATTTTTGTTTGTGCTGTTTTGGTTTATGAGATATTATAAGGTTTAATTTCGGCCGATGACGTCACCATCCCCCCATTTTACTCCGAATTCAACCGGAGTGGGCTCATTTTTTAGTGCTTCGTTTGTGCAGGTTTGTGCCGTTAAAATTTTCGTTTGTGCTGTTTTAATTTCTGAGATATTATAAGGTTTAATTTCGGCCGATGACGTCACCATCCCCCCATTTTACTCCGAATTGAACCAGAGTGGGCTCATTTTTTAGTGCTTCGTTTGTGCAGGTTTGTGCCGTTAAAATTTTTGTTTGTGCTGTTTTGGTTTATGAGATATTATAAGGTTTAATTTCGGCCGATGACGTCACCATCCTCCCATTTTACTCCGAATTGAACCGGAGTGGGCTCATTTTTTAGTGCTTCGTTTGTGCAGGTTTGTGCCGTTAAAATTTTCGTTTGTGCTGTTTTAATTTCTGAGATATTATAAGGTTTAATTTCGGCCGATGACGTCACCATCCCCCCATTTTGCTCCGAATTGAACCGGAGTGGGCTCATTTTTTAGTGCTTCGTTTGTGCAGGTTTGTGCCGTTAAAATTTTTGTTTGTGCTGTTTTGGTTTCTGAGATATTAAAGATTATTTTTTAGGTCATCCAGTTGTCACCATCCCCCCATTTTTCTCCGAATTGAACCGGAGTGGGCTCATTTTTTAGTGCTTCGTTTGTGCAGGTTTGTGCCGTTAAAATTTTTGTTTGTGCTGTTTTGGTTTCTGAGATATTAAAGATTATTTTTTAGGTCATCCAGAGGTCACCATCCCCCCATTTTACTCCGAATTGAACCGGAGTGGGCTCATTTTTTAGTGCTTCGTTTGTGCAGGTTTGTGCCGTTAAAATTTTTGTTTGTGCTGTTTTGGTTTATGAGATATTATAAGGTTTAATTTCGGCCGATGACGTCACCATCCCCCCATTTTACTCCGAATTCAACCGGAGTGGGCTCATTTTTTAGTGCTTCGTTTGTGCAGGTTTGTGCAGTTAAAATTTTCGTTTGTGCTGTTTTAATTTCTGAGATATTATAAGGTTTAATTTCGGCCGATGACGTCACCATCCCCCCATTTTACTCCGAATTGAACCAGAGTGGGCTCATTTTTTAGTGCTTCGTTTGTGCAGGTTTGTGCCGTTAAAATTTTTGTTTGTGCTGTTTTGGTTTATGAGATATTATAAGGTTTAATTTCGGCCGATGACGTCACCATCCCCCCATTTTACTCCGAATTGAACCGGAGTGGGCTCATTTTTTAGTGCTTCGTTTGTGCAGGTTTGTGCCGTTAAAATTTTTGTTTGTGCTGTTTTGGTTTATGAGATATTATAAGGTTTAATTTCGGCCGATGACGTCACCATCCCCCCATTTTACTCCGAATTCAACCGGAGTGGGCTCATTTTTTAGTGCTTCGTTTGTGCAGGTTTGTGCCGTTAAAATTTTCGTTTGTGCTGTTTTAATTTCTGAGATATTATAAGGTTTAATTTCGGCCGATGACGTCACCATCCCCCCATTTTACTCCGAATTGAACCGGAGTGGGCTCATTTTTTAGTGCTTCGTTTGTGCAGGTTTGTGCCGTTAAAATTTTTGTTTGTGCTGTTTTGGTTTATGAGATATTATAAGGTTTAATTTCGGCCGATGACGTCACCATCCTCCCATTTTACTCCGAATTGAACCGGAGTGGGCTCATTTTTTAGTGCTTCGTTTGTGCAGGTTTGTGCCGTTAAAATTTTTGTTTGTGCTGTTTTGGTTTCTGAGATATTAAAGATTATTTTTTAGGTCATCCAGAGGTCACCATCCCCCCATTTTGCTCCGAATTGAACCGGAGTGGGCTCATTTTTTAGTGCTTCGTTTGTGCAGGTTTGTGCCGTTAAAATTTTTGTTTGTGCTGTTTTGGTTTCTGAGATATTAAAGATTATTTTTTAGGTCATCCAGAGGTCACCATCCCCCCATTTTACTCCGAATTGAACCGGAGTGGGCTCATTTTTTAGTGCTTCGTTTGTGCAGGTTTGTGCCGTTAAAATTTTTGTTTGTGCTGTTTTGGTTTATGAGATATTATAAGGTTTAATTTCGGCCGATGACGTCACCATCCCCCCATTTTACTCCGAATTCAACCGGAGTGGGCTCATTTTTTAGTGCTTCGTTTGTGCAGGTTTGTGCCGTTAAAATTTTTGTTTGTGCTGTTTTGGTTTATGAGATATTATAAGGTTTAATTTCTGCCGATGACGTCACCATCCCCCCATTTTACTCCGAATTCAACCGGAGTGGGCTCATTTTTTAGTGCTTCGTTTGTGCAGGTTTGTGCCGTTAAAATTTTTGTTTGTGCTGTTTTGGTTTATGAGATATTATAAGGTTTAATTTCGGCCGATGACGTCACCATCCTCCCATTTTACTCCGAATTGAACCGGAGTGGGCTCATTTTTTAGTGCTTCGTTTGTGCAGGTTTGTGCCGTTAAAATTTTCGTTTGTGCTGTTTTAATTTCTGAGATATTATAAGGTTTAATTTCGGCCGATGACGTCACCATCCCCCCATTTTGCTCCGAATTGAACCGGAGTGGGCTCATTTTTTAGTGCTTCGTTTGTGCAGGTTTGTGCCGTTAAAATTTTTGTTTGTGCTGTTTTGGTTTCTGAGATATTAAAGATTATTTTTTAGGTCATCCAGAGGTCACCATCCCCCCATTTTGCTCCGAATTGAACCGGAGTGGGCTCATTTTTTAGTGCTTCGTTTGTGCAGGTTTGTGCCGTTAAAATTTTTGTTTGTGCTGTTTTGGTTTCTGAGATATTAAAGATTATTTTTTAGGTCATCCAGAGGTCACCATCCCCCCATTTTACTCCGAATTGAACCGGAGTGGGCTCATTTTTTAGTGCTTCGTTTGTGCAGGTTTGTGCCGTTAAAATTTTTGTTTGTGCTGTTTTGGTTTATGAGATTTTATAAGGTTTAATTTCGGCCGATGACGTCACCATCCCCCCATTTTACTCCGAATTCAACCGGAGTGGGCTCATTTTTTAGTGCTTCGTTTGTGCAGGTTTGTGCCGTTAAAATTTTCGTTTGTGCTGTTTTAATTTCTGAGATATTATAAGGTTTAATTTCGGCCGATGACGTCACCATCCCCCCATTTTACTCCGAATTGAACCAGAGTGGGCTCATTTTTTAGTGCTTCGTTTGTGCAGGTTTGTGCCGTTAAAATTTTTGTTTGTGCTGTTTTGGTTTATGAGATATTATAAGGTTTAATTTCGGCCGATGACGTCACCATCCCCCCATTTTACTCCGAATTGAACCGGAGTGGGCTCATTTTTTAGTGCTTCGTTTGTGCAGGTTTGTGCCGTTAAAATTTTTGTTTGTGCTGTTTTGGTTTATGAGATATTATAAGGTTTAATTTCGGCCGATGACGTCACCATCCCCCCATTTTACTCCGAATTCAACCGGAGTGGGCTCATTTTTTAGTGCTTCGTTTGTGCAGGTTTGTGCCGTTAAAATTTTCGTTTGTGCTGTTTTAATTTCTGAGATATTATAAGGTTTAATTTCGGCCGATGACGTCACCATCCCCCCATTTTACTCCGAATTGAACCGGAGTGGGCTCATTTTTTAGTGCTTCGTTTGTGCAGGTTTGTGCCGTTAAAATTTTTGTTTGTGCTGTTTTGGTTTATGAGATATTATAAGGTTTAATTTCGGCCGATGACGTCACCATCCTCCCATTTTACTCCGAATTGAACCGGAGTGGGCTCATTTTTTAGTGCTTCGTTTGTGCAGGTTTGTGCCGTTAAAATTTTCGTTTGTGCTGTTTTAATTTCTGAGATATTATAAGGTTTAATTTCGGCCGATGACGTCACCATCCCCCCATTTTGCTCCGAATTGAACCGGAGTGGGCTCATTTTTTAGTGCTTCGTTTGTGCAGGTTTGTGCCGTTAAAATTTTTGTTTGTGCTGTTTTGGTTTCTGAGATATTAAAGATTATTTTTTAGGTCATCCAGAGGTCACCATCCCCCCATTTTGCTCCGAATTGAACCGGAGTGGGCTCATTTTTTAGTGCTTCGTTTGTGCAGGTTTGTGCCGTTAAAATTTTTGTTTGTGCTGTTTTGGTTTCTGAGATATTAAAGATTATTTTTTAGGTCATCCAGAGGTCACCATCCCCCCATTTTACTCCGAATTGAACCGGAGTGGGCTCATTTTTTAGTGCTTCGTTTGTGCAGGTTTGTGCCGTTAAAATTTTTGTTTGTGCTGTTTTGGTTTATGAGATATTATAAGGTTTAATTTCGGCCGATGACGTCACCATCCCCCCATTTTACTCCGAATTCAACCGGAGTGGGCTCATTTTTTAGTGCTTCGTTTGTGCAGGTTTGTGCCGTTAAAATTTTCGTTTGTGCTGCTTTAATATCTGAGATATTATAAGGTTTAATTTCGGCCGATGACGTCACCATCCCCCCATTTTACTCCGAATTGAACCAGAGTGGGCTCATTTTTTAGTGCTTCGTTTGTGCAGGTTTGTGCCGTTAAAATTTTTGTTTGTGCTGTTTTGGTTTATGAGATATTATAAGGTTTAATTTCGGCCGATGACGTCACCATCCCCCCATTTTACTCCGAATTGAACCGGAGTGGGCTCATTTTTTAGTGCTTCGTTTGTGCAGGTTTGTGCCGTTAAAATTTTTGTTTGTGCTGTTTTGGTTTATGAGATATTATAAGGTTTAATTTCGGCCGATGACGTCACCATCCCCCCATTTTACTCCGAATTCAACCGGAGTGGGCTCATTTTTTAGTGCTTCGTTTGTGCAGGTTTGTGCCGTTAAAATTTTCGTTTGTGCTGTTTTAATTTCTGAGATATTATAAGGTTTAATTTCGGCCGATGACGTCACCATCCTCCCATTTTACTCCGAATTGAACCGGAGTGGGCTCATTTTTTAGTGCTTCGTTTGTGCAGGTTTGTGCCGTTAAAATTTTCGTTTGTGCTGTTTTAATTTCTGAGATATTATAAGGTTTAATTTCGGCCGATGACGTCACCATACCCCCATTTTACTCCGAATTGAACCGGAGTGGGCTCATTTTTTAGTGCTTCGTTTGTGCAGGTTTGTGCCGTTAAAATTTTTGTTTGTGCTGTTTTGGTTTATGAGATATTATAAGGTTTAATTTCGGCCGATGACGTCACCATCCCCCCATTTTACTCCGAATTGAACCGGAGTGGGCTCATTTTTTAGTGCTTCGTTTGTGCAGGTTTGTGCCGTTAAAATTTTTGTTTGTGCTGTTTTGGTTTATGAGATATTATAAGGTTTAATTTTGGCCGATGACGTCACCATCCCCCCATTTTACTCCGAATTGAACCGGAGTGGGCTCATTTTTTAGTGCTTCGTTTGTGCAGGTTTGTGCCGTTAAAATTTTTGTTTGTGCTGTTTTGGTTTATGAGATATTATAAGGTTTAATTTCGGCCGATGACGTCACCATCCCCCCATTTTACTCCGAATTCAACCGGAGTGGGCTCATTTTTTAGTGCTTCGTTTGTGCAGGTTTGTGCCGTTAAAATTTTCGTTTGTGCTGTTTTAATTTCTGAGATATTATAAGGTTTAATTTCGGCCGATGACGTCACCATCCCCCCATTTTACTCCGAATTGAACCGGTGTGGGCTCATTTTTTAGTGCTTCGTTTGTGCAGGTTTGTGCCGTTAAAATTTTTGTTTGTGCTGTTTTGGTTTCTGAGATATTAAAGATTATTTTTTAGGTCATCCAGAGGTCACCATCCCCCCATTTTGCTCCAAATTGAACCGGAGTGGGCTCATTTTTTAGTGCTTCGTTTGTGCAGGTTTGTGCCGTTAAAATTTTTGTTTGTGCTGTTTTGGTTTCTGAGATATTAAAGATTATTTTTTAGGTCATCCAGAGGTCACCATCCCCCCATTTTGCTCCGAATTGAACCGGAGTGGGCTCATTTTTTAGTGCTTCGTTTGTGCAGGTTTGTGCCGTTAAAATTTTTGTTTGTGCTGTTTTGGTTTCTGAGATATTAAAGATGATTTTTTAGGTCATCCAGAGGTCACCATCCCCCCATTTTACTCCGAATTGAACCGGAGTGGGCTCATTTTTTAGTGCTTTGTTTGTGCAGGTTTGTGCCGTTAAAATTTTTGTTTGTGCTGTTTTGGTTTCTGAGATATTAAAGATTATTTTTTAGGTCATCCAGAGGTCACCATCCCCCCATTTTGCTCCGAATTGAACCGGAGTGGGCTCATTTTTTAGTGCTTCGTTTGTGCAGGTTTGTGCCGTTAAAATTTTTGTTTGTGCTGTTTTGGTTTCTGAGATATTAAAGATGATTTTTTAGGTCATCCAGAGGTCACCATCCCCCCATTTTACTCCGAATTGAACCGGAGTGGGCTCATTTTTTAGTGCTTTGTTTGTGCAGGTTTGTGCCGTTAAAATTTTTGTTTGTGCTGTTTTGGTTTATGAGATATTATAAGGTTTAATTTCGGCCGATGACGTCACCATCCTCCCATTTTACTCCGAATTGAACCGGAGTGGGCTCATTTTTTAGTGCTTCGTTTGTGCAGGTTTGTGCCGTTAAAATTTTCGTTTGTGCTGTTTTAATTTCTGAGATATTATAAGGTTTAATTTCGGCCGATGACGTCACCATCCCCCCATTTTACTCCGAATTGAACCGGAGTGGGCTCATTTTTTAGTGCTTCGTTTGTGCAGGTTTGTGCCGTTAAAATTTTTGTTTGTGCTGTTTTGGTTTATGAGATATTATAAGGTTTAATTTCGGCCGATGACGTCACCATCCTCCCATTTTACTCCGAATTGAACCGGAGTGGGCTCATTTTTAGTGCTTCGTTTGTGCGGGTTTGTGCCGTTAAAATTTTCGTTTGTGCTGTTTTAATTTCTGAGATATTATAAGGTTTAATTTTGGCCGATGACGTCACCATACCCCCATTTTACTCCGAATTGAACCGGAGTGGGCTCATTTTTTAGTGCTTCGTTTGTGCAGGTTTGTGCCGTTAAAATTTTTGTTTGTGCTGTTTTGGTTTATGAGATATTATAAGGTTTAATTTCGGCCGATGACGTCACCATCCCCCCATTTTACTCCGAATTGAACCGGAGTGGGCTCATTTTTTAGTGCTTCGTTTGTGCAGGTTTGTGCCGTTAAAATTTTTGTTTGTGCTGTTTTGGTTTATGAGATATTATAAGGTTTAATTTTGGCCGATGACGTCACCATCCCCCCATTTTACTCCGAATTGAACCGGAGTGGGCTCATTTTTTAGTGCTTCGTTTGTGCAGGTTTGTGCCGTTAAAATTTTCGTTTGTGCTGTTTTGGTTTCTGAGATATTAAAGATTATTTTTTAGGTCATCCAGAGGTCACCATCCCCCCATTTTGCTCCGAATTGAACCGGAGTGGGCTCATTTTTTAGTGCTTCGTTTGTGCAGGTTTGTGCCGTTAAAATTTTTGTTTGTGCTGTTTTGGTTTCTGAGATATTAAAGATTATTTTTTAGGTCATCCAGAGGTCACCATCCCCCCATTTTACTCCGAATTGAACCGGAGTGGGCTCATTTTTTAGTGCTTCGTTTGTGCAGGTTTGTGCCGTTAAAATTTTCGTTTGTGCTGTTTTGGTTTATGAGATATTATAAGGTTTAATTTCGGCCGATGACGTCACCATCCCCCCATTTTACTCCGAATTGAACCGGAGTGGGCTCATTTTTTAGTGCTTCGTTTGTGCAGGTTTGTGCCGTTAAAATTTTCGTTTGTGCTGTTTTAATTTCTGAGATATTATAAGGTTTAATTTCGGCCGATGACGTCACCATCCCCCCATTTTACTCCGAATTGAACCAGAGTGGGCTCATTTTTTAGTGCTTCGTTTGTGCAGGTTTGTGCCGTTAAAATTTTTGTTTGTGCTGTTTTGGTTTATGAGATATTATAAGGTTTAATTTCGGCCGATGACGTCACCATCCCCCCATTTTACTCCGAATTGAACCGGAGTGGGCTCATTTTTTAGTGCTTCGTTTGTGCAGGTTTGTGCCGTTAAAATTTTTGTTTGTGCTGTTTTGGTTTATGAGATATTATAAGGTTTAATTTCGGCCGATGACGTCACCATCCCCCCATTTTACTCCGAATTCAACCGGAGTGGGCTCATTTTTTAGTGCTTCGTTTGTGCAGGTTTGTGCCGTTAAAATTTTTGTTTGTGCTGTTTTGGTTTATGAGATATTATAAGGTTTAATTT